>NW_024350325.1:7926194-8038822 GCF_902729225.1 Pteropus medius | reverse complement strand
TCCACCCCCACCCCATCCCAATCCACCCCACCCCCCAAAAAAAGGAAAAAAATATGAAGTAGCAGCAAGGATGCAAAGAAATGGGATTTAGATCCTGCTAGTGGGAATGCAAATACTATAGCAATTTGGAGGACAGTTTGATAATGTCTCATAAAATCAAACATACCCTTATTATATGACCTAACAATCCCACTCCTAGATTGACATTTACCAGCAAGATATGAGAGCTCTATTAGCTTCTCTTTCTTGCCAGCATTATCAATTTTTAAAATTACTTAGCATTATCAATTAAAAAAAATTGTAGCCATTATTTGAGATATGTAGTAGCATCTCATTATGATTTCAATTTACATTTCCCTAATGACTTTTGTAAGCTTTTCTCGTGAAGTGTGCAGTGAAAACCTATAATCATCTCTCTGCAAATAATTATAGCAGTTGTATTTGTAATCATCAAAAACTGGAAGTAAACCAAATGTGTCTCAACTGAGGAATGGATTTTTTAAAACTGAAGTACGTCCATACAGTATAACACTGGAACGAACCTCTTTTAGTCCAGTATAACACACAAATATATGGAGAAAGGGACTATGATATAACTTTATACTAAGTTATAAGAAAAAAACTTAAAAATAAGTCATAAAACATAATATAATGAAAACACTAAAAAATGTGACCATACAGCAGATGAAAATGACAAATCTATTTCAAAATAAGCGAAGAGAAATTAAGGAAAAGATGAAACTTTGAAATTATAAATAAAAGGAGCTCAATAATGAGATGAGTAGGCCATAGAAGGATGTGAAATGAGAGCTGACAGAACTCAAGAAAAAATAAGGAAAAAGTGACAGTGATTAAATTAGAAAGAAAATGAGTGAATGTACATCACAGAAAGCAAGAGAAATAGAGAATAGAAAGTAGAAAATTGAAAATCAAAGTTTTTTTTTTTTTTAAAGGAGAGAAGAGAAAATGACAAGACAGGCAAAGACAGCCAAAATGCATGTGTTAAGAGTTACCCAAATGTAAATCAAAGCATAGTGATATGGTTATATAACATTCTGAATGTACTTAATGCCACTGGATTCTATAAATGTTAAAAATGTTAAAATTACAAATTTTATGTTTACCACAATAAAATAAATTTTAAAAATGCAAACCAAAGCTATTTGAACAGCTATTAGAATTATGGAACAGAACAGCTATTAGAATTATAGTTCAAGAACACTTGACATTAAAGAGTGTTTAAGTCTACATATGTTGAAAGACACACCATGAATCTGGGTAATTCAATCTAGAACAGTTAGCACTAAGATATATTCTTACAGAATTGTTGGATTTTAAAAATTAAACGCACACACACAAAAATACCTTTTTGCATCAGTGGGAAAAAAAAAAGACCAGCTCAACATGGAAAGAAAATCAGATTGGATTAGATTTTTGGCAGCAGCATTTTATGCTAGATAATAAAGCAACATTTTAAATATTCAAGGAAATAAATATTTCGTATTTTACCAAACTATCTTTCAAGAATTTGGGACATCAAAAAACACTTAAAAACATAAAACAACTCAAAGAATATTGTTTCTATGAATCCTTTCTTAAGAATATACTAGAGAACAAATTTCAGACAACCAAGAAATGATTGGAGAACCATTAACATAAAGTCAGGTGGTGAGCATTGAATAAATTTTTTTGGAGCACTAGGATTAAAAAATGGAAATGATGATAGGATGGTATGTAAATGTTATATAGTCTGACAATGTGGAAATAATATAGCTCACAAAAAATTGGGAAGAGAAAGAGTAAATGGAAAGCAGAATAAGGTGATGGTTTGTTTCAGGAATTAGCAGTGAGGAAAAGGATAGCAGTTGAAGCTGACTGATGGAAACTTAAACATGCTGTAAGTAAGTATCCTGTTAGATATATAAGATAAAACACTAATAAAAAAACCATCTAGTGATCAAAACTAGATGGTGGGGAAGAAGGAAGGGAATAGGATGTTACTGATTTTGTTACTGTTAATAGCAGGGAACTAATAGAATCTTAAAAAGAGAGCAGGGGAATGAACAATATTATATAAAGATATTACTGTAGAATTAACCCCAAGAACAAAATACTAAAAGGAATACCTCCTCTAAGAAGAGCAAATAAAACAGACCACATAGTGATACACATACATTTCTGTATATGTATTTGAGTGTACACAGACAAAAAATTAGAACATGGAATATCACAACAACGAAAATAGCAGGTGTGTTAGTAAATATATATGGGCTTAACTTAATGATGCTGTATGCAAAAGGTATAGCTGTAAAAAATATGACTAAAAGGGAATTATTAATAAAGAATAATTTAAAAACAAGAAGGGCAAAGATGTATCATAAATGCAAATTAATAAAAAGCAGATTTCATCATCTTGGTATCAGACAAGGCAGAATTTAGTTCAAAAAGCATTGAGATGAAGGACATTTTTATAAGCTAAGGGCTAAATTCACAATGAAGTATTTTGAAATGTTGATTTACCAAATGACACTTCAACAGCATTTGTAATGTAAAAACTACAAGAGACATAAGGAGAAATAGAACCTGCTAATACAGAGGACTAATTTAACACACCTCTCTCAAAATAAGTCAGGTTAAGTGGACAACAAAAAAATTAGTCATGATACATAATCAGCAAGGTAGCTCTTACAGATTTATATCTGTCTAGATCCACAAATAGAAAACATATCTTTTCAAGTGCACATGGGACACTTTAAAAAATATATTATATATTAGACCACAAAGAAAACCTCAGTTCCAGAAACTATAAAGTCAAAATTCTGACTACCTGCAATAAAACTAGAAAATAATTTTAAAATTAAAAGATAAAAACCTGACTGCAGGTTTCCATAGGATGATGACAACTGTCTAAATTCAGATCTCTCCATATACCTTTAGGAAACCATACAACTCTATAAGGAGAGCAAATAAAACCACCACCAGCTCTGTCTCACATAATTTTAAATTATTGGTGTATAGGGAAATAAATACTGAAGCGTAGCAGAGGTAGTTCTGGAACCTATGCTGAAGTGGCAAGTGAGGTTGAGACTTCAGAACAGAGGAGAGGTAAGCAGGACCAAGGGTCAGTAGAATGCAGATTAAGTAACTAAGAGGAAGCCCCACCCTAAGGAGTGAAATACTAAGAGGGTTGAGACCTGTTAAACAAAGGAGGGGACGTGAAAGTGTCTGGGATCAAAGAGGCAGTCTCAGAAAAGCACAGCTTCTGGGAAAAGAAGATTTGGAAGGAGCATCACTTACCTGGAGGTTTGGTGGTAAAGAGAAAAAAAGTAGTAGAAATTAAGGATCTTGGTGAAACAGAAGAGAAGATGGATCAACCTTTTTCCCATTCAAAAAAGAAGTCATTGATTTAAAACTACTTTATAATACCAACAGAAGATGCTATTGAACAAAAAATCCAGTCATTTTTCCAAATCCCTCTCTCGTTTATGTACTACTGTTATCTGGTTTAGGAAAATTAAAACACTTTAAAATGAACAGAAATTTGTAGATAGCGTCCATATAAAGTTACTATAAATAGAAAACCTAAAATCAGAGTCAAAATATTTTAGCTGATGAAAAGTCCCAAAACATTCAACTACGAAGCTAAAGAAAACTATAACTCTGTACTTCCAGAAATAAATATCCTTAAATAAGCATTTTCAGAGATGAAGTCTCAAATACTCAAATTCAGAACCTCAAAACAAATGTACAAAATGTATGAAAAGTGAATTTACTAAACTCAGGAAATGAAATGAAAAAAAGAAAAATCGTTTTTTAAAATAAAGCTGACCTTCAAGGTACCTGAAGAAGGATAAATTTGACTGAATATAAGGGACATTGAGAAAAGGCAAAAAGACAGCCAAAAGAATTCAAATGAAGAAAGATAAAAAGAGAAAGTGGTATAGACAGTATGTAACATTAGAGTTCCTAAGAAGAAAAAACAATACTAGAGCTAATATTTAAACTTCAATCCATGAAAACATTTTGGAGGTAACAGAAGGCTTAAATCTACATATTGGGAAGGCTTGTTGTGTACTGGGAAAATTGACCCAGAATGGTCAGCTCTGAGTCACGTCCCAGTAAAACTATTGGACTTTGAAGATAATGAAAAATTCCTCTGGGTTTCCAGGCAGAAAGAAGAGGTTAGCAACACACTTCTCAACAGGAACATACAAAACAAAACAGCTATGGTACAAATTTAAGGCCTATGAAATTGTAAGCCAAAGATTTTATAACTATGACTCAATCCCAGAAAAAAAATAAAAACCATGATAAATCCCACTGTGTTTTTTGAAATTACATGATGAATATTCCATGAGCAAAGCCTAAAGAAAATTGACAAGAGTAAGAAGAAATATTTAAACTTATACCACGAAGAGCTAATCTCCTGAAGGAAAATAACCTCATAAGTATCAAGGAAAAATGGGCTAGAGATGAAAACAAGAGTTCACAGAAAATAAACAAGAGTTCTGTGAACTCTTGTTATTATGCAGATGATAAACATATAAAAGATGTTTAACTTTAGTCATATAAAGAGAAATACAAATGAAAGTTATAATAAAAATTACAGCCACACTAAAGCCTTTCTTACCAAAATCCAAAGTTATACAATATACTCTATAGACTGTGGGGAAATAGGTACTTTAATGCATTGCTGGTAGGGATACAAAAGCACAAAGCTGAGGAGGAATTTAGCAACATTCATTTGTATATGCATTTATCCTACAACCAGGCATCTAACTTATAGGAATTTGTTCTTAAAGACACATTGGCGTAAAATGTAAACTGACATTTGTATAGGTAACTTACATCAGCATTAGTTTTGTTAGCAGAAGCTTGGAAACAACCAAAATGCCTATCAATGGGGAACTGATTAAAGTATATTCAACAGTGGAACAATCTCCAGGTAGATGGTGTTCCTTTCAAGTTACCCTTTTTCCCCAGAAGTCATAAAGAGATGTGGAAAGTTTCCACGTACTGATATAGAATGATCTGTAGAATATATTATGAAGTGGAAAAAAAAAAATCAAAGGCACGGAACAGTATATAGAGTAATCTATGTGAAGAAAAAGGTAATGAGAGAGGTGCTAACGGTGTAAGAGAGATTTCTCTATAACTTGTTTATATAGTTTTGATCTTGGAATCACATATGTTTACATATTAAAAAATAATATTATATAAAAAGGTAGAAAGAAAAGAAAAATCTAAAAAGGAGCTGAAATACATTTACGTAACTATATAGCATTTTGATGACATACCACATAAGAAAAGGAACAATTTCTAGTGACTTTAGAGCATAAATTTGTATGGACTGTGCCTTCTTAATGAAATATATTCAATAGTAGTATTGTATTGCTATTTTAAAAGTATTTTATGTATAATTTTTGGGTAAAATAAGTGCTGCAAAATGTTAATAATTGTTGAAAAAGCTTAGAACCTTATCAACTTTTTATTTGACATATCAACTTATATATAAACTTTCTTATAACCTAAATTTAGTCTGGAAAGTCCTTTAACAGGTTGAGTAAAGTAGAAATGAAGTACAAAATTACACAGGACAGCTAACATAATAGAGTATATGTTATAGGGCAGGAACTGTGCTAGGCACATCTATATGCAATATCATTTGGCTCTTGCTGCTACCCATTAAGGCTCATGATACCATTTTCCATAGAGGTTCAGAGAGGTTGAGATTTAAACCCACATCTGTGTGATCCCAAAGCGTGTGCTTTTTCTACTACGTTATTGCATCATATATTGAGAAGAAAGAACATCAAGAGCTAAATGTTCTGTTTAAACCTGTAGTTGCTGCTCAGAAAATAAAGATGCAGCCCCAGAGTTAGTGGTTTATACATTCTTCATGCAAGAGCAATGTACTGAAGGAGAGAAGTGTAAGTTTTCTCTTATTTCTGATAGAAAATGTACACACACACACACACACACACACACACACACATACACACACACACGTACACACACGCACAAGTCCTTATGTTGATGTTGGAGATAATTTTACAAAAGTTTCATTGATGATTAAAATAAGTAAGATGGGAACTAAAAGTATGACAAAGCACTAAAGAAAAAAAAAATAGTAGGCATGGGTTTTCATGATGCTGTTAAAAGCAAAAAGCTCTTCAGAGCTTCCCTCTGTGATAGTTCAAAGCTCTTTTAAGCTTTCCACAGTCTTTTTGTAAACTTTAGCTTTTAAGATACTAGTTTAAATAAGTTGTGTTTCTGCCTGTGAAAGACGAGGGCTGAAGGAGATTTGAGAGGTGCTAGAGTTTCCTTCCCCCAAGCCATACCTTCACACTTCTGCTGGTTCCCATTGATGATAAAATATTTTCATTCGATTCAATACTACTTTTTAAAGGATCTACCAGTTGAAGTAGTTGGGGTAGGAAGATTTTCCTATTTTAATTTGATTTATCTGTATATGATTATCATGGAAATTTAATTCGTAATTCTATATACCTGATTATAATAAGAAAATATGTTGAATTTCCTGTAAAGATTTTCAGAATTAATTTCGAAGCTTTTCTTTTTTTCAGAAACTTTTGATCGGTGACTTTGGTGAAGGCTGAGAAAGTTGAAACAAATCTGCAGATGACACACAACTTCTAAGGTAAGCTAATATAATAACTCATTCAAGACTGTAAATGTTGACAGACTTGTAGACTATAGTAACACTAAAAAAAATTTATCAAGAATAAATATAATATTCCTATTTAAATTTTACAAAGCAATTGTAGAAGTATTAAATAGACTTTCATTTCTACCTAATATGTAAAATACTAGATTCAGTATTAAAAAATGTTTTAAAATGAATGGATTAACTCATAAAAAATAAGAGAAACTTTCTGGAGCTAAAAACAGAATAAGTATATTCTGTGAGGTAAGCAAGTGCCAAAGTCACTGAAAACTTTGGGGTACCCATGGATTTCTGTTGGCACAGAAGTTTGTACCTGGTGAGGAATGGGGGCTGGGGAAAATTCCTTGGCTTCTGCAAAGTGTAGGGGCCCTGATCAGGGACCATTTTGGAGAAACATACAAGCCCTGGGTGGAATTAAAATCTCTCATAATAATTCTTAATTACCAGCTCACATTCATTTGGATTTGAGGCCTCAAATTACATTATTTTCATGGTCTCTAAAATTCCTGAAATGGAGAATTTTAATTTAAAATGGACTTGGGTCTGTAATGCTCTTTGGTACCAGGCAGACAATCATAAATCCTCCTTAGAGGGAATTATCAACCTTGTTATCAAATAATCATAGTTAAATTATATAGAAATATGTATATAAGCTAACAAATAAGCTTATATAAGTTAAAATTGTTGTTAACTATATATATGTTAACAAATATGCTTATATACATGTAAAAATTTGGAAAACATAAGGGGAAAGGATCAAAACACTATGAACAAGAGCAGAAACCACAAACAACGAAAATATCTGTAGAGAGTTTACCTATTAGAGTTATCTAATGCATAAAATGTTTAATATGTCTAATAAATTAAAAATCGATTCTAAAACATAAAGAATAATAGACTATAAAAGTGACCAGGCACATTCAAATAAGAACCTATTAGAATATCAGAAATGAAAATGTAATTATAGTACTTAAAAATTAAATGATGTTTTAAACCTACATGTAGGGCAAAGTTAGAGAAACTATATAGAAGGCCATACACAGAGAAAAAAGATATAGGAAAAATAAGAGATTATATGATCTAATCAGAGTTCTAGAAGGAAAGCATAGAATAGGAATGAGGCAATATCCTTAGTTGCCACTAAAAATTTGCCAGAATTAATGAAAGACACAAGTTCTCCGATTTAAGGATCCCCATGAATACTAAGCAGGATAAATGACAAGAAATAACAATCTTACTGTTAAGCTGTAGAATGCTAAGCAAAGACAGACCAGTAGGTCACAACCCACATTAAAAAAAATACTATTCTAAATGGTGTCTGTCAATGGTCATTGGCACCAATATAATGCCAACAGGAATCCCCAGTTTGGGGAGCTGTGAAAAAGGAAACTTTATTCAGTGCTAATAGCTCAGTTGTGATACATCATGGCTGTGAAAAAAGCGTGATTGTAGAACAGCTCAGTAGTGTTGCAGCTCAATTATGAAGTAACACAGCATGGCTGCAAGGTGGCCCTGGGCCGAGGCTCCTCTCTGGCTAGGCACCTCTGCCCTGGTCTGCTCCAATCTACTCTGGGAAGATGTCTTCAGTGTTTCAGTTTCAGCTCCAGTGTTTTAATTTCAGCTCCAGTCAGAGGAACACACTCTTCTGTCTTTGGTGGAAAGAAAAAGTGTGCTCCCCAAGCTAGAGGGGAGCTGACTTATATGGACAGAAGTCCTTGCCACTGGTCCCTCATTGGTCCATCCTCATAAAAATGAGAACTCCAAATCCTTGCAGTTTGATTGATTCAAAAGATACTGTCCTGATCGATCAGTGAAGATGCTGATGGGGATGTAGCTGCGCAGCTTTGATTGGATGTATCTGTTCAGGTCTTCTGCCCATTTTCTAATTGGATTGGTTGTTTTTTTGTTGTTGAGTTGTAAAGTTCTTTATAAATTTAATCCCTTTTCAGATGTATCATTAGTGAATATCTTCTCCCAGTCGGTTGTCTTTTTGTTTTGTTGATGGTTTCCTTTACTGTACAAAAACTTTTTAGTTTGATGTAGTCCCATTTGTTTATTTATTTTTTTTGTTTCCCTTGCCCAAGGAGATATATCTGAAAAGAAATTCCTGTTAGTAATATTAGTTTACTGCCTATGTTTTCTTCTGAAAGTTTTATGGTTTCAGATCTTACATTTAAATCTTTAATCCATTTTGAGTCTATTCTTGTATATGGTGTAAGAAGATGGTCCAGCTTCTTTTTTTTTGCATGTTACCTATTCATGTTTTAAAATAGATCTGTTAACATTTTCAATTAGATTATAGCCAAGTCATATGGGCCTGGGAGCTATTTTGTCTCTTTTAGATAATGTACAGTAGTGACCCCTTATCCGCGGTTTTGCTTCCTGAGATTTCAGTCACCCATGGTCAACCGAGGTCCGAAAATATTAAATGGAAGATTCATTAAACAATTCATAAGTTTTAAATTGCATGCCATTCAAAGTAACATGATGAAATCTCTCACTGCCCTTTTCAGTCTCACCTAGGATGTGAATTATCCTTTTATCTCCCAAGTTTTATAAGCTACCTACCCTTTAGTCACTTAGTAGCTGTCTTGGTTATCAGATGGACTATCCTGGTATTGCAATTCTTCTGTTCAAGTAACCCTTACTTAACAGTGGTCTCAGAGTGCGAGAGTAGTGATGTTGGCGATTTGGATATGCCAAAGAGAAGCTTTGAAGTGCTTCCTTTAAGAAAAATAATTGTATGCTGAGTTTGCTAATATCTAAGGTAAGAATAAATCTTTATAAAATTGTGAAGAAAAAAAAAAGAAATTCATTCTACTGTTATCGGGACAAAAAAGGGGTCAATCTGCCTGCACACATCTAAGCCGAGGAAGAGATACGTGCAGGTTTTATAGCAAAGAAAGCAAAGTTTATTAGAGAGTCGCAAGTCCCAGAGATACAGGCAAGCTATCGCTCAAAGGCCTGGCCACCCAGGTGTGTCTGGAGTACAGAATATATAGGGAAAAATCAGTAGTCATGGAAACTAAAGGAGTTGAAGTCATGGGTGCTCCTGATTGGATGATTGAAGAGGGATGACATAATTGATCATGGTTTCCATTCTGGAATCAGCCTTGGTGCCATCCCATCTGGTCCTGTGGATGGTGGAGTTGTTGTTCCACCTCAGTAGGCCTGGGGCTGAAACACATCTAAAGCCAAGATGTTATCCTTAGTCTAAGGTCCAACCCAAACCTACTGTCCTCATGGTTATAGACCTGAAGCTCCGTTATCTTATGTCATAAGGCTTTTCAATTAAAGGATCAGGCATACAGAAGATAAGGGTTTAGGATGGAAAAAGCAAGTGACTCACAATGCCATTAACTATATTAAGAAATATAGTTTCTCATTGAGAGAGGGAAAAATCACATTCACATAACTTTTGTTACAGTATATTGTTATAAATGTTCTATTTTGTTATTATTGTTAATCTCTTACTGTGTCTAATTTATAAATTAAACTTTATCATAGGTATGTATATAAAGGATAAAACAGTATATACAGGGTTCAGTACTATCTGCAGTCTCAGGAATCCACTAGGGATTTTGGAACACATATCCCTCAGATAAAAGGAGATTACTGTACATGTGTACTCATTTTCCATGGCAAATTTTAGAGTTAAATTCACAGTATTCATATTATTTATAGTAGTTCCACATTATTGCAGTTATCTTACTCCTTTGCCCCCACATATATATACCATAGAGAAATCTATCTTATTTCACATCAGTTAGCAGCATAAGAAAGGTACACATTTCTCCTTCTGTAACTAAATTTGAATTAAACATCACAGATCAAAATCAATTCCAAGTGGTGCCAAGCCTGCCATCCCTGCACCATGCTCATAGAGGATATGGATGCCATTAAGTCCTGGCTGGCCAAGTTACCAGATCTGTTATGTGATGCTGACCCTTCAGCCTTAGCCAACTATGTAGTAGCACTGGTCAAGAAGGACAAACCTGAGAAAAATTGAAATCTTTTCATACTGATCAACTTGTCGTTTTACAAAAAGTATATCTAGGATTCAAGATGGTGTAGAAGGTAGAGGCTGTGCACACCCCCTCTAGTGACCACATCAAAATTATAACAAAATTACAGAGCAACCAATAAGTGGAGTCACTAGAGGTCTGGCTGGTCAGAAGCCCTACAACTAGGTCACTTCAAATAACAGGTCACCACAAAACAGTAGGAGAGGCGGAGACACGAAACGGCCCAGTCCCACAACTGCGTGTGGCGATCGACTATCAAGAGGGCTATTTTAGTTTCAGAGCTACCTCCCCCTCCTGAGGAGCAGTGGGTACGGACCACACACTGGGCTCCCCAGCCCAGGGTTCCAGTGCTAGAAAGAGAAGTCCTCACAATTTTTGGCTGTGAAAACCAGCCAAGATTAAAGCTGAGTAAGACGGAGGGCTGCAGGAAGCAGAGACTTTTCTCATAGAGGACCTGCACCTGGTCTTACTTGATGGACTCGCTTGCTCTGAGCTCTAGTGCCAGGGCAGCTGCTCAAGGGATGTCAGGGACATACGGGGAGGCTCTGGACGGTAGGGCTCCAGGGCGAGAGCTGGAGGGGTGGTTTTCTCTTGGACAGAAGTGCAGGCAGAAGCCATTGTTCCTTTGTTGAGCCCTCCCCTCTCCCAGCCTGCAGAAGCAGGCACCATCAACCTGGATAACACAAGTTGCTCTGCCCAGGGGATTCCCTGAGACTCTGCCTCCCCCAACTTGTGGGCCCACACAAGCTGCTTCCAGTGATTTATTCTATAAAAATAGGCTGTCTTGTCTCCTGCTGTGAACTTTCGTAAAGTCTCTCAAAGGCTCACAAAACCCAAGGAAGCAGCATCTAGCCTCAGTGTGCCCTGTACCTCTTGCTGAGCAGTCGCTAGCCCCACACCAGTGGCAGCTGGCCTCAGCTTCTAACTTGGCCCCTTGAAGCACCTGTAAACTCAGCACGGGTAGCAGCCACATATGGATTGCTTGGTGACTTTTACCAGGTGGCCAGAGGTGCACGGGATGCAACTGAAACTGACCTGCAGCTAGACCCCTCTCGGTCTGTGCCACGGGGGTCCCACAGCACACGTAGTATATAAAGCCACTCTAATAAGACCAGGAGACTTTGGAGCCCTACCTACTACATAGAAACAGACAGAGGGAGGCAGACAAAATGGGGAGACATAAAAACATGTCCCACATGAAAGAACAGAACAAAGCTCCAGAAAAAGAGCTTACCAAAATGGAGACAAGCAGTTTACCAGTTGCAGAGTTCAAAACTGGTTATAAGGATGCTCGAGAAACTTAGGAGAAGAGTGGATGAACTCAGTGAGAACTTTTACAAAGAGATAAAAAAAATAAAAATGGAGATGGAAAACATAATAGGGAGCCAGTGAGAAATGAAGAATACAATATCTGAGATGAAGAGTATATTAGAGGAATTCAACAGAGTGGATGAAGTGAAGGACTGAATCAACAGCTTAGAGGATGGGGTAGTGAAGGACACCCAATCAGAAAAACAACAAGAAAAAAATCCCCTTCCTACCCCACCAAAAAAGAAAATAGTTTAAGAAGCTTCTGGGACAACGTCAAGCATAACAACATTCTCATCATAGGGGTACCAGAAGGAGAAGAGAGAGAGCAAGGAATTGAAAACCTATTTGAAGAAATAACGACAGAAAACTTCCCTAACCTGGTGAAGGAAATAGACATATAACCCCAGGAAGTGCAGAGAGTCCCAAACAAGATGACCCCAAAGAAATGCACACCAAGACACATCATAATTAAAATGCCAAAGGTTAAATTCAAAGAGAGAATCTTAAAAGCAGCAAGGGAAAAGCAATTAGTTACATGCAAGGGAGTGCCCATAAGATTGTCAGCCTGTTTCTCAACAGAAACTTTGCAGGCCAGAAGGGTTTGGCACAAAATATTCAAAGTGATAAAAACCTAAGACCTACAACCAAGATTACTTTACCCAGCAAAGTTATCATTTAGAATCAAAGGACAGATAAAGAGCTTCTCAGACCAAAATAAGCAAAAGGAATTCATCAACACCAAGCCAGTATTACAGGAAATGTTGGAGGGACTTCTTCAAGAAGAAAAAAAATATGTACCTATAAGAATTAATAAATGCTAAATAAAGAATGGCAACAACTACATATGTATCAACATGTACTTCAAGTGAAAAAGAATTAAATGCTCCAATCAAAAGACAGCATGGCTGAATGGATAAGAAAACAAGACCCTTACTTATGCTGCCTACAAGTGACTCACTTCAGATTAAAAGACACATACAAATTAAAAGTAATGAGATGGAAAAGATATTTCATGATGGACCTAGAGAGTAATGTGCTGAGTGGAGTAAGATAGCAGAAGACAATTCCACATGATTTCTCATATATGTGGACTCTAAAGAACAAAACAAGCAAACAAACAAACAAATGAAAAAAACAGAAACAAACTCATAGATACAGAGAACATTTTGAGGATTACCAGATGGGAGGGGGGTTGGGGGGCTGGAATAAAAGGGAGGAGGGATTAAAAAGTACAAATTGGTAGTTACAAAATAGTCATGGAGATAGAAAGTATAGCCTAAGGTATACGACCAATAATATTCTAATAACTACAGTGTCAGAAGGGCACTAGATTTATTGGGGTGATCACTTTGTAAGTTATATAGATGTCTAATCACTGTGTTTTACATCTGAAACTAATATAGTATTGTATGTCAACTATTACTGAAAAATAAAAAATTATTAATTAAAAAAATAAAAATAAAGAATAAATTCCAGGCTGATTAAAAGGATAATAAGCATTATAGCCTGTAGCATATTACCAAATTATGTGCAACTGCTAGCTTTCTCAGTTTTGAAGTAAAAAAAAAACTGAAGAGCATTTATAGATATTAATAAATTATATAAAATTTTTGTACAAACATGTTAGTAAAACCAAAATGCAAAGAGGAAACAGATGAGAAGAAATGTTTGAACTAAATAACAAAGATTAACATTTAGAAGAAATAAAGAATTATTAAATTTTATAAGAAATCTAAAAGTACTTATAAAATCTAATTTTATAAGTACTCTAAGTTCACATCCATATTTAATTTGTCCAACAGGATCTTGAGGAAAGATCCTGAAATGAAATTTTCATTAGAAATAATATAACTTAAAAGAAATGGATACTTACTGACTTACAACAGGATCTTGAGGAAAGATCCTGTTGACAAATTAAATATGGATGTGAACTTAGAGTACTCATAAGTAGAAATTTAAAACAAACAAAAAGGAATATGTTTACTCTCACAGGTAATCAAACATGCAAATTAAAACTATGAGAACATTTTATACCTTTGTACATAAGCGAGAATTCAAAAAGGTACTTGGAGATGGTGAGGTTCTTGGGAACTTCATGGTATACTCATGCTGGTAGCATTTTTAATTAGTATAATACTTTTAGAAATCAATAATATATATGAAACTCCTCGAAATGTGTATATGCTTTGATCCATAAGACCTATTCGTGGGGCTTTATCCTAATAAAATAACACAAATGAAGAGGGAAAAATATGCATCAAAAATTTTGACAGAATTGACCATAACAGTGACAAGTTGGAAATAACTTAAATGTCATCAATAGTGTGTTAGATGAATTACTACTGTAGGTAAATATTATGTTGTCAAATATGATAACTTTTTCTAAATGACTATATAGAAAAACATGGTTAATGTTTTATACAGTAAATGAAACAAATAGGTAAAATTTTATACTGTTTCTACAGTTATGTGAAATGTATATGTGTATAAAAAAAGTATTAGGAAATACTCATGAAAGAAAAATAGTATTTGTGTTAGCAGGTTGAGATTTTGTATGTGTTATTGTCTCTAAATTTTTAAAAATGAAATTTTCATTAGAAATAATATAACTTAAAAGAAATGGATACTTACTGACTTACAACTGTGGAGTATATAATTTTCTTAGAATTAATTGAAATCCTGAGAGAAATTGATTCTCAAATATTTAGGTGCTTTGAAATGAAATCATTTTTTACTTTGCCTGTTTCTAGCTCTCTGCTATTCTCATACAGGAATGTCATTGACTTGATTGGGGTAGGTGCTATCTTTTATATGTTTGCTGGATGTGGGATAAAAACTCAAGAACTAGATTCGTTGTTAAAGATGTCTCAAGAGACATGAAAAAGGAAAAGACTCGGAGAATGCCAGAAAGCCCAAGCAACCTTAATTCTGGGCTAAAACAGTGGGAAGGTGCAAGTAGCACTGACTACTCCAGATAAATGGAAGGGCCCTTTGTATTTTAGGAAGCTGGAAGAAAGGAGGGACAGAAGAAGTAGAAGGGAAGAAGAAAGAAAATTGAATATTAAATTATTCACATTATCTTTGATGTTGTATACAGGCACTAGTATATACAAATATCGCATAGTCTATATATTTCCCAGTTTAAGAAAGAATTTTCAAAATTTTATCTTGGTTGTATAGACTGGTTATTTTCATGATATGATGTGTATTTCATAACATGAGTATTGATTAATATTTTTTAAAGTGTTTTTGTTATTTGAGTTTATTTTTTAACTATATATATATATATTTGACATTAATAATTTGTGGCTTATTTAGTATTCTCATCTGCTCATATCTAAAAAGTTATGAGGATCTTTTAAAGACATTATTTTTATCAATAGTAATAGGAATAATTTAGGGAGGAAAAATTTGTGAAAAATGTTTTTTTCCAATGAAATGTCCAAGGCTCTGTTCTCCCCCTTTTAATTAAATCAAAAATGTTTCAATCTTATAGGAATACCATTTGTATCTAATTCACTAAGTGAAGAAGAAAGGAAAGAAATTTTAAGAAATAAAAGAAAATATATCTAAGATATATTTGAAGAATTGTAAGGATGTCATTTTATAAGAGCACATAATTAGCATTGTTTAGAAGTGAATATGAACATAGATTTTAATAAATAACAATGAAAATAAAAAGTCTAAATAAAGAACTTACTTTGATTCATAGGAGGCAAGGAATTCCCTTTTGTAGTCAGAGAAATAGTTATTAAAAATACCTTTTAAAGCATTATTAATGCCAAAATTCTTATTATTTCTTGATTTGTGGGAGTTGACCAAAAATGTATTTAAGCTATTCATAAACCCGTATATTCAGAAAATATTTTTGTGGCACACACTACTTCATAAAATAATCTCTTCTAATGAAGAGAGGTTTTTAGTATAAAGGAACAAATTACAGTAATTTTGAAATTATAATTAACCAAATATTACTTCAAGTATAATTCTGTACAAAATTGAATCGCTGATGTTAATAGAAATGCCATAGGATTTGAATCCCAGTAATACTACTTAAGTTGTCATCTATATCTGTAGAGACTAAGCCTTTTAGCCTCTATGAGCTTCAGTTTCCTTAACTGAGGCTGCTATAATAATATTTGCTTCATGTTTCTTATTTGTAAAGTGGAGCTACTATAATAAAATTTGCTTTGTTTCTTTCAAGGCTTTTGTAAAGAATGGATATATGAACATTTTTTACTATTATAAAAGCTATATAGATGATAACAACTATTAATTAGAGCTTTCTGTTTAAATTTGTATTAACTTAAAAACAACTTTAAACATTTTTAAGGGAAATGATTAATTTCTGGAATTTAGGACTATATACTCAAAAAATATATATTCCTAATTGGTATATCTTTACTATATTTCTTATTTGACTTTTGTTTATGCAAAAGTCATACGAAACTTCCTATTTCCTGCCTTCTTTACATGATTGAGGCTGAAAATACCAATTACTTATTTTTCTTGGTTCTTTTGCACTTAGTGGTAGCCATTTTATCCTGTTCAGGCCAATGAGATGTAAAAGTTTGTTGGAAGATTTCTGAACAATGTTTATTCCCCTGAAAAAAGAGGAATATGTGAAAAAAGTCCCCATTTTTTCACCCATTTTCTTCCATCCTTATTTGGATACTGTTAAATGAGAATGTGATGCCTGGAATTGCCAAGCCACTGCAGTAGCCAGCTTCCAAGATGTCCCCCACTATGTCCTAGTATTTATGCCCAGTTTTCTTCAACATCGTTGCAGGATTCATCTGTGTGACCAATAGAAAACAGCAGGATATTACTTTTAGATTAGGTTATAAAAGACATTGCAGTTTCCATCTTTACCACATTTCTCTCTTTCTGATCTATTGCTCTGGAGGAAGTTAGCCATATTGTGAGCATCCCTATGGACAGGCCCATGTAGCAAGGAACTGAAGCCTCTAGCCAGTAGCCAGGTGACTTCTTGGAAGTAGTTCTTTTAGTCCCATTCAAACCGTCAGCTCTGCTTGAGGGTGATATCTGACCTAGAACCACCTAGCTAGATAACTACTCTTGGATTCCTGACTCAGAAACTTTATGATATAATAAATGGTTGCTTTAAGTAAGTTTGGGATAATTGTTATACAGTGGGTAACTAATACAAATATTATTACCAGAAGTTGTATTCTGTTATAAATATTTTAATGTAGATGTGGCTTTGGAACTTGTCAGTAGATGAAAGGTAGATAAAATTTGAGGATAGTGTTTAGTGAAAGCCTAAAGTAGACTTATAAACTTCGAAGAGGTTGCTGGTAAGGGCTTAAGGGAAAGTAAGGAGAATCTTTTTAGGGACTGTGGGGAAGGGGATCCTTCTAATGTAGTAGCAAAAATTTTAAGAACACTGTCACATGTAGTAATGTAGAAACTAGAGAATGTACATAATGAACTGGGTGATCTAGCTAAAGAGTTTTCCAGCTAGAGAACACAAGGTGCCACCTTGTTTATTATTGCTGCTTATAGTAAAATGTGAAAGGAGCAAATATATTAAAGAAACATTTGATAAACATAAAGGATCTGGGACTTCATGATTTCGAATATTGCCAGCCTCTCTAGACAGCCAGTGATTCTAAAATTAAGAAATTACTTCTCAGGGAAGATCAAAACCAGGGCTTTATCAAAAAAACTTGGTCTAAGAATGAAGCTGAGGGTGTGGCTATAAAATTTTTTGTTGTTATTTAAGATTATAGTACTTTTCAGTCGGATAAAGTTCCCTCTAAAGAGTTTAGTGGTGTGCCTGACTGATCCATTCAGTTGAACAGTAGAGCTTCTAAAGAAGTTTAAGGATATGATCCTTATCCTTCAGCAATTTCAGCAGAAGCTCAAGATAGAGAAGGTCTTAATTTGAAAGAGATTTGTATGAGTAACTTTTGTTTAATGGAAAGAACCTTAGTCATATTCCTAAGAGACTCACAAAGCTTTAAGAGAATTAGATTTTAAGGATCGCAGCCCTTTGGAATAAAGAAGACAGAGAGTACAAAATAAAAGAGGCCTTAGTGTTAGGTACTTAGGCAGGAATGAGTGATAGGAGTGAAAACCCAGCTCTGTAACCATAGAAACTTCCCTTAGGACCTCCCCAAAACACCTATTTTATTGATATAAATTATCCCTACGTCCTATGGCAAGAAGGCCATAAAAACTGCTGGCTTAAACCAGCCACAAATTTGAGGATAGTGTTTAGTACCAAGAAGGTACTACCCTAACCTGCGTGTAACCTTGGCCTCATATCATTATTATAATATCATGCCTATGCCCAGAAGTTCATGAACCTAAGTATAACAGACTGAATTGTGGGTAAGCACATGCGCAGTGGTTATATAACAGCCAACTGTCAATCATAGTGACCTCACAGGCCAATCATCTAGGACCCCCCCACCGCCCCCCGCCTCCGCCGCCCCAACAACCCATCACAGCCCTAATATAATATAGACTTCCCCACTTCCAGGCTTACATCTCTTCACTGGTAACTCACCCCTTGTTTGGCATTTTTATCTTTTGTCTTTTCACCCCCCCCAAATTCCAAGAGGCTGCAGCCTTCCTTGGTGTTGCCCGTCTCCTTCTAGAAAGTGCTTTCAATAAATCTTTTGCTAAATCTCGCTGAGCTGTAATTCCTTACTGTGTCGGCAGGGAACCAAGGACCCCCTCCATGCTACTGGGGCGACTCCGTGCGGTAACATTAGGAATGCAAACTTTTATAGGAGGAAGCAGGCTGAAAAAACTTAGTTGAAAACATGTGCTACCTTTCATGAAAAAGGAAGTGTGACTCAGAGCGCTGCACCTAGAGGGTAGAGTCCAGAGCCATAGAAAGTCATTTTGTGTTGGAAGTAGGACTGAGTCTTAATCAAGAAAGTTCCAGTATTTGCCTTGTAGACATAAGAAATGTCCAAACCTGTAAATAATTTTTGTAAGAATTTACTTGAGCCAAACTGACAACATATGCCAGGGAGCAAGATCTCAGATGCTCTGGGGAATACAGTTTTGCAGCTTCCTTTATACATTAGAAATTAAGGAGATATAAGAAAGATTATGTGAAAGTGGGAGAAAAGAGGCAAGGATTGTATTACAGAATAGTTATGAAGATTACAGGCTTATTTCAAAGATGGGTGGTTAAGGCTTATTTCAAAGATGCGTTAACCTCTAGATGCATAGAAACAATGGACAGGGCTGGCTTAAAATCTTTCACTAAAGAAGTTATATGTCTTGGGCATGACTACCCACCATGACCTGCCCAGGTAAGAATTTATGACCAGATCCCCCTGCGAGGTTACTTTGCATAGAATTCCCCCTTACCCCACACCTCCACCCCCACCCGCCTAGTCCTCAGTCTGGAGTCCCCTGTGTATTCCTTTCCCCCATTGTTGAACAGGAAAGTTTGCAGTGGTTACATATATCTGACCAAAAATTCGATGAGTCAAATAATTTGTCTTTTTAAGCTTGGGATCAGCAAACCTTTTCTGTAAAAGGGCAAATGGTGATTATTTTTGGCTTTGTGGGCCTTTTGGTCTCCATTGCAACTACTGGACTCTGCCTTTGTTATGTGAAAGCAGCCGTAGACTATATGTAAATGATGGGTGTGGCCATATTTGGTCCAAATGCTGTAATATGCTCCTTCCTGCTTTAGCTCACTGATCTCTAGAACAAGAGAAACTATATCCAGGAGGAGTACTTAAGGAATTACACCCAAGGGGCCTCCTCCACACCTAGATCTGATTTAAGTGATGAGATACTGGACTTGCAGCTGATGCTGTAATGTAATGAGACTATTGGGGCCTTGGAAGGTGGTAAGTACCTTTTACATGTGGGGGAGATGTAAATCACTGAGAGTTAATAGAGTGAACTGCAGTGGCCATCCTTCAAGATGGTCCCCAGGGGTCTTTGCTGGTTGGTATTAATACCCTTATGTAGTCCCCTTCTACACTGTACCAGAGGTGGTCTGTGGGACCAACAGAATGTGGCAGACATGATGGTATATCATTTCTGAGATATGTCATAAGACATTGCTGCTTACATCTTGGTCACTCTCTCCTCTCTTGGAATACTGGCTCTGGGAGAAGTTAGGTGCCATGTTGTAGGCAGCGCTATAGAGAGAGGGGGGATCTGAGGCCTTTAAACAACAGTCGTTTAAGTGAGCCTTCTTAGAAGAGGATCTCCAGTCCCAGTCAAACCAGATGACTACAGGTCAGAAACTTGACTGCAACTTCATAAGAAACCTAGCTAAGCCACACTCAAATTCCTGATCCTCAGAAACTGTGAGATAATACATGTTTGTTGTTTTAAATCACTAAATTTGGAGTAATTTGTTATTTAGCAATAAAGAACTAATATACCATCTGACTACTATGAAGCTACAAAGCTGAGCATGCTAGGGGCAAGGGTGGATGGAAATAGAGGGCTCTTAATGACATTCACTGAGCTGCTGAAACAACCTGAGAACAACCTACCTTTCCACACTTAAGCGAGTTATTTAAATATCTTTATTGTTTAAATCACTGTTAAGTGGGTATTCTGTTACTTGAAAATGAAAATCATAACGGATAAAATATTTTTAATACATTTCCAGAGTTTGATGTTATCCACGTATTTGTGATTGATTAGTTATATCCAATTTATTGCCTTACAACCTATTTCCTTGTTCTCAGGCTTTTGAATTGTTTATAATTTTTCTTAATTATAAATAGCATTGCTATAATTGCTTGGAAAATCTTTTGGATAGATTACTTTCTTTTCTTTCTTAGTTATTTCTATAAGAATATTTCCTAAATTGTATTTACTGGGTAAAAGGGAATTGAGCACATTCGTAACTATTATAATTATCATCAAATAACTCTCCAGAGAGTTGTAGTTTACATTATTGTAAATGTACTTGTTTTTTCATTGTTTGCCAAATAGTTCCCCTAATATGACTATGGATTTTTCTCTACTTTTGATATGTTAACCTAAAAAATAAAAGGCCAACATGAGAGGCAATAGCATTTATTTGAAATTAAAAAGAATTGCAATTCTGGGAAGTACTGACTCAGGCAGAAACCCAAATAGTGTTCTGATTATGGGGCAAAGGCAGGGGGTTTTTTTATGAGAAAGAGAAGAGAAATAGTTACTTGAATAGAAGGAAGGAGTTTCTATTGGTGCTAATAAGCTACATTATTCTTTAGCTGTACACAGTGATACTAATTCTATAGACCGTCCTTAATTTTCAGTCAGCTTTCTTGTTAGCTTTACAAACAGTTGTTTGAAATCGAATGTTGGTTTGGCCCAGTCCAAAGGTTATTTTGCCCAGTTTAAACATTTCAAAAGTTCAAGGAGCAAGATGTGCAAGGCAATTCCTCTGAAAGGCTGCACTGACCCCATTTTAAAATGACTCCAGTTATGTCAACTTTGCACAATTCACTTATTGTATTTCTACTTGGGAACTATTTCCTTTGACAGTGCATAATTGAATTTAAGCATTTATTTTATACACATCTCTCTATATGTGTGTACACACATATATTTTCTACATATGGATATATTTTTGTATATTGATATTTTGAGTAGCAGACTTTTAATTATTTCTCTACCCTATTATATTTCTTCTTGTTAAAAAATGAAGTTCAACTGAGTAAGTTTGAAGATCTAATTGGCTTTATAAAGTGAGTCATGGATGAGGCAGTATCTCACCCAGCAACTAGGGGGGAACTCCAAGGGATTGCAAGGGAAGGATTTTGTAGCAAGAAGGGTGAGACAGGAGAGCTCTTAGGAAAGAAAAGAAGGGATTATTTTAGGGCCAAGACATCTTTACTTTGGAAGAAGAAGTCATGTAGATTGCCTCTTCTTTCTGTGGTGGGGGAAGGGGACCTATGTTACAGATAATCTTACTGTTGCCTGACCAGAAAATTCCATTCTGGTTGATTAAGATTATGTGTCTGGGAGAGGTTGAAACTGCAGTTAGACCAGGTGTTAAATCTAGGTTTGGAGTCATGGGCTTTTGGCATGAGTGACACAGAAAGTTTTATTTTTCATATTTTTCATATATTTGAATTGATTAGTCTTTTTCCTTAGGGCTCATAAATTTTTATTCTACCTAAGAATATGAAAATGTTCCTCTGTTTTGTTCCAGCTGTTTTTGGAATTTTCTTATGTTTATATTTATGAACCTCCTGAAGTATATTGCCATATGTGTTATGAAATATTGTTACTGAAGTGAACCAGGGTCCTGCCACTTGGTAGGTGTCAGCCAAAAAAACACTCCAAGTTGATTTTGTTAGTAGGACCTTTATTGTAAGCCCTCAAGCAAGGAACACATTGGGGATCTTTCCCAAAGCAGTGCCTCCCTGAGAACAAAAGGCCACCTGGTATTATAGGGCTAGTTGCTTTTACATTATAGCACATTGAGGTATGTTTGGGATGAGCACACACAGTAAATGGAGATGGCTATACATACATCCTCTGTACAGAAAATTGCAGATAAACCCTGCCTTGTGCAGAGATTTTAGTATTATAATGAGGGCATAATGAGAAAAGTTCACACTGAATCCACTGGAGAATTCTTTGGTTAGTTCCAACTGGTCTAGGGTGTTTCTAGCAGCCTCCTGGATCTTTATATTCCCGTCCTGAAGGAAAACATCTCAGGCAAACACTGTTAAGAGTTCCATCAATCAAACAAGGGTAGGGAATGTTTAAGTAATTACGTAAGCTTTCAAGTTCTTAACCCTTCTATACCAGCTATGTAGACTACAATATCAGCTCAGGTTAATTCTCTATACTGACGTCATCTTGATTCAATATTTATTTTATTGAAACTGCTTTGTGTTTGTTACATTTTTGATTCATTTTAGTACTGAAAAGTTTTTGGTGTAGTTTTCTGCCTAATGCATTATTGTGGATTTTGATGATTGTGGTTTTACAATAATCTAATTCTGGTGAAATGAATCCACTTCCACTGTGAACCAAAAAAAGGAGGTTCTATGGAAAGTAACCTCATAGAGTGGTCTGATCATAAATTCCTAACTGGGCAAGTCTGGGTGGGTAGTCACGCCGGAGGCATGCTGAAAGGCTTGCCTTTGCTTTAAGCAAGCCCTGTCCATTGTTTCTGTGCATCTAGGTTAACATACCTTTGAAATACCCCCTTTTAAACCCCTCAAAGAGTACATAATCTTAACTATCTGTAATCTCATTCCTGCTTGCTTCCTCCCACCTTCCTGTCCTCCTTAATCTCAAATGCAAACTGCAAAACTGTTATTCTTCAAAGCATTTATTTCAACTTGTTGAGATCTTGCTTCCAGGTGCATCCTTTTTTTGGCTCAAATAAATTTTTATAAAAATTCTCTACAGGTTTGGACATTTTTATATCAACACCATTACTTAATACCATATGATTTGGTAATTCAATCCTCCTATTATAAAATATACATTAGAATTACTTATATTCTAGTAAGGAGTAAATCTCTGAATATTCATTTATCCTTTTATTTAAATAATATGTTCACTTATTTCTTTATTTCTACCATTGAAATTTTCTTATTTTTAAAAGAAATTATTATCCTGATCAATTCTCAGGTTATGAATGTTTTAAAATAAACTTTATTATTTTTTATTCTTTTTTTATTCTTTAAATGTTTTTACTTGTTAATTTTTATTTTTCAATTACAATTGACATTTAATATTATAATAGTTTTAGGTGTATAACATAGTGGTTAGACATTTATATAACTTACTAAGTGATCCCCCCAGTAAGTCTTGCACCCACCTGACACTATGTATAGTTATTATATCATTGACTATATTTCCTAAATTGTACTTTACATCTCCTTGACTATTTTGTAACTGCCAATTTGTACTTCTCAATCACTTTGCCTTTTTCATCCAGTCCCCTAAAACCCCCGTCCCATCTGGCAACCATCAGTTCTCTAGCTATGAGTTTGCTTCTGTCTTGCTTATCTATTTTGTTTTTTAGGTACCACATGTAAATGAAATCATACGTATTTGTCTTTCTCTGTCCAACCTATTTTACTTAGCTCAATACTCTCTAGGTCCATTCATGTTGTCACAAATGGTAAGATTTCGTTCTTTTTTACGGCCAGGTAATAATCCACTACATATGAATTGCATATCCATTGCATACTACATCTTCTTTATCCATTCATCTTTTGATCGGAACATTTAATTCATGTACATTTAAAGTAATTATTCATAGGTATGTAGTTATTGCCATTTTATTGTTTTCTGATTTTTTCATAGTTCTTTTCTGTTCCTTTCTTATTTTTTTGCTCTCTTATATGTTGATGACTTTCTGTAGTGTTGTATTTGGATTCCTTTCTCTTTCATTGTTGAATATATCTTGTAGATTTTTGGTTTGTGGTTACCATATACTTCATATATACCAAACTATGTTTATAGCAGTCTATTTTAAGTTGATGGTCATTTAAGTTCGAACGTATTCTATAAGCACTACCATTTTCACTCACCCCCTCAACGTTTATGTTTTTATTATTATTGTTTTGCTTCTTGTGTGTATGTGTGTGTGTTCCTTACAAAATCTTCCTATTTTTGCCTTTTATCCTTTGTACTAGCTTTAGTGTTGGTTGACCTACTGCTTTTATTATATGTTTGCTTTCTCAGTGAGAATATTTTTCTTTGCAGTACTTTCATATTAGATTTTTGATGTTTTAAATTTTTCTTAAAGATATCCCTTTAACATTTACTGTAATAGTGGTTTGGTGATGACGAACTCCTTTAGCTTTTTCTTGTCTGGGGTATTTTTTTATCTGTCCCTCAATTCTAAATGATAACTTTGCTGGGTAGAGTAATCTTGGTTGTAGGTCTTAAGTTTTCATCACTTTAAATATTTCATGCCAGTCTCTTCTGGCCTGCAAAGTTTCTATTGAGAAATCATCTGACAAGCTTATAGGAGCTCTCTTGTACTTAACTGCTTTTTTTCTTGCTGCTTTTAAGATTCTCTTTGTCTTTAACCTTTGACATTTTAATTATGATGTGTGTCTCGGTGTGGGCCTCTTTGGGTTCATCTTGTTTGGGACTCTCTGCACTTCCTGGACATGTATGTCTATTTCCTTCACCAGGTTAGGGAAGTTTTTAGTCATTATTTCTTTGAAATAGGTTTTCAATCCCTTGCTCTCTCTTCTCCTTTTGGTGTTCCTCCCCTGTGATGCAAATATTGGTATGCTTGAAGTTATCCCATAGGTCTCTTAAACTATTCTCATTAAAAATTTTTTTTTTCTTTTTGCTGTTCTGATTGGGTGTTTTTTGCTACCTTGTCTTCCAAATCGCCGATTTGATCCTCTGATTCATCTAATCTGCTATTGATTCCATCTAATGTATTTTTCATTTCAGTTTTCATATTCTTCATTTCTGACTGATTCTTTTTAATAGTTTCTATCATTTTTTATGTTTCTCTGTTTGTTGAAGTTCTCACTGAGATCATCTATTCTTTTCCTAATTTATCTGATCATCCTTATAACCAGTGTTTTGAACTCTGTATCTGGTAGATTGCTTGTCTCCACTTAGTTTAGTTCTTTTTCTGGAGTTTTATCCTGTTCTCTTATTTGGGATATGCTTTTGCTTCCCTGTGTTCATTTCTATGTATCAGGTATTTCTGCCGTGTCCCCCAGTCTTGGCAGAGTGAGCTCATGTAGAAATTGTCCTGTGGGGCCCCATGGCGCAGTCTCCCTGTTCACCAGAGCCAGGTACTCTAGGGGTGTTCCTTGTGTGGGTTATGTGTGATGTCTTCTAGTTGAGCTTTGATTGCTGTCGGCATGTCAGTGGGTGGGATTGACCCTATAGATGAGCTATTGTGTTCGAGATTACCCCACAGCTGGGATTCACTATAGTGTGGCTCTTCTGCCTGCCAAGTTCACCCTTGAATGTGTCATTTGTGGCATTAATTGGGGCATGCTCAAGTGTAGTATGAAGCTGGCCATGAGGTGTGTTGGTTCCGGGGCCTCTTGGGAGGAGATCTAGTGTAGGCCAAAGTCAGCCGCTGCCTGTGTCTGGCCCAGGGCCACATGGTAGGAGCCACAAAATGATCTGTAGTGGGTAGCTGCCTGTGCTGGGCTTGGGGATACCTGGGAGTGGTTATGATGTGAAACAAGGCCGGCTGCCACTAGTGCTGGGTTTGGGGCTACTCAACAAAAGTTACAAGGCATGCCAAAGCCAGCCACTGCTTGTCTGGGGTTTGTGGACCTTTGAGAGGTTTTAGGAAAGTCCACAGCATGGGCCCAGACCAGCAGCTTATCTGGACTAGCTTCTGAAAGAGATTTGGGCTGGGCAAGATCTCAGGAAGTCACCAGGGTTGAGCAAGTGCAGTGTTAGCCTGGTTAGCAGTGTTAGACTTGGTTCTTGCCTGGGCCTGCAGGCTGGGTAGGGGGAGGGCTCAACAAAGGAACAATAGTGCTTGCACACAGTTTAGTGCAGGACAGAGCTGCCCTTCCAGCACTCACCCTGAAGCCAGACAGTTTGGTCCCTCCCCTCACATCCCTGGTGCTTTTTGAGCTGCTGCCCCAAGGCTGGAGCTCAGAGTGAATGAGTCTCTCAGCGATTCTGTGTAAGTCCCCGTGTGGGCCACTTAAGAGGATGCCTGAATCTCCAGCAGACCTCCATCTTACTCCCCTAAAATCTCCACTGGTTTTCACAGCCAGAAGTTGTGGGGACTTCTCTTCCTGGCACTGGAACCTTTGGCTGGGGAGCCCAGTGTGGGGCTGGGTCCCTCATTCCTCAGGGGAGACCAGCTCATTTCATGTCATTTCTCAGCTCTTCCTGCCAGTCTCGTCTTGGCTTCTTTATATCCTTAGTTGTAGGACTTCTAATTCAGCTAGTCCTCGGGTGGTTCTCAAGGGTGGTTGTTCTATAATTTAATTGTAATTTTGATATCATGGGAGGATGTGAGCACAGTGTTTACTTCACCATCTTTACTGGAAGTCAATAAATTTTATTTTTAAAAACAGTTTTAGATTATTGATGTAAGAATGTTCAAACCTATAGAGAATTTTTATAAAAATTTATTTGAATCAAACAAGATTTGCCTGGAAGCAAGATCTCAACATACTTCAGAGAATGGCAGTTTGCAACTTCTTTTATATATTTGACGTGAAGGAGGGAAGTAAGGAAGATTGCATAAAGGTTGGAAGAAAGCAAGGCAGGGGATTGGATTACAAAATAGTTAAAATTATGTGCTCTCCTAAACATGGTTGCTTTGAAAAAGGCATCTAAACATGTGTTAACCTAGTTATACAGAAATAGTGGACAAAGCTTGCTTAAGGCAAAGATAAACCTTTTACTAAAGAAGTTACGTGCCTGGGGCATGACAGCGCAACACAACCTGCCCAGTTAGAAATTTATTATCAGATTGTCCTGTGAGGTTACTTTCCATAGAACCCCTTTTTTGTCCACAATATTTATAGAAAAATTATATAGGTAGTACACAGGATTTTCATTCATCCTGCAACCAGTTTATTAACTATTACAGTTAATGAACCAATACTGATTTGTCGTTATTAACTAAACTCCATATTTTATTCAGATTTTCTTGGTTTTTACCTAAAGTGCTTTTTCTGTTCTGGGATACCAGATTACCATTTACTCTTTATGTTTCCTTAGGCTCTTTTTGGATGTGACAGTGTATTAGACTTTCCTTGTTTTTGATGAGCTTGACAGTTTTGAGGACTACTGGTCAGGTGTTTTGTAGAATGTTCCTTAACTTTGATTTGGTTGATGTTTTTCTTCTGAGTAGACTGTGGTTATGGGTTTTGAGGAGGAAGATAGGAGGTAAATTGCTATTTTATCACATATAGTCAATGTAGTCTTATCACTGTTGATGTTGACTGTGATCACCTGGATGAGGTAGTGTTTGTCAGGTTTGTCCTCTATCAAGTTACCACAACCCTCTTTTCATACTCTACTCTCTGGAAGGAAGTCACTTTGTACCACTCACATTTAAGGAGTGGGGATTATGTTCCACGTACTCTTTATTGGGAATTATTCTGCCCAAGAGATTTGTCTCTTCTCTCCCACTTATTTGTTATTCAATAATTTGTATTAGTATGGCCTCATAAATATTAGACTTGATCTTTACATTTTCTGAGAAATCTACTGTCATTTGAATTGGGTTTTTTTTTTCACCTACTGATTTTTTCTTTATTGAAATATAATTAGTTGCTTGTATTTACATTGTACAATTTAATTAGTTTTTTTCAACTATAGTTGGTATGCAGTAATATACCAGTTTTAGTTATATAGCATATTGATCAGAGATCCACATAACTCACAAAGTGATCACCCCACTAAATCTAGTACCCCTTTACCCTATGACATATTATTCCAACATTATTAGCCATCTTCCCCATGCTACACTCTACATCTCCATGTCTATTCTGCAACTATCCATTTGTACCTCTTAATTCGTTTGTCCTTTTTTTTTCACCCGAACCCTCCTCCCATCTAGTATCCCTCTAAATATTCTCTGTATCTATGAGTTTATTTTCACTTTTGTTGTTGTTGTTGTTGATTTTGTTCTTTAGATTCCATATGTGTGTGAAATCTTGAGATATTTGTCTTTCTCTCTCTGACCCATTTCATTCAGCGCAATACCCTCTAGGTCCATCAAGGCAATATCTTTTTCCATCCCCTTCCTTTTAGTCTGTGTGTGTCTTTTAATCTGAAGTGAGTCTCTTGTAGGCATCATATGTAGAGATCTTGTATTCTTATCCATTCAGCCACCCTATCTTTTGGTTGGAGCACTTAATTCTTTTGCATCTGAGGTACTGTTGATAGGAATGTAGTTGTTACCATTCTTTATTCTTGTTTTTGATACATGGTTTTAAATAAGTCCCTCCAATATTTCCTGTAATACTGGCTTAGCGGTAATAAATTTTTTTTTTTTTTTTTTTTTCGGTTCTGGGAAGCTCTTTATCTGTCCTTCAACTCTAAATGATGCTTTACCAGATAAAGTATTCTTGCTTGTAGATCCTGGGTTTTCATCACGTCGAATATTTTGTGCCAAGCACCTCTGTCCTTCATAGTTTCGTTTGAGAAATCAGCTGCCAGTCTTATGGGTGTTCCCTTGTAGGTAACTAACTGCTTTACTCTTGCTGCTTTTAAGATTCTCTCTTTGTAGTTAACCTTTGGCATTTTAATTATGATGTGTCTTGGTGTGGGCCTCTTTGGGTTCCTGATTTTTGGGACTCTCTGAGTTTCCTGGGGTTGTATGTCTATTTCCTTTGCCAGGTGAGGGAAGTTTTCTATTATTATTTCTTCAAATAGCTCTTCAACATCTTGTTTTCCTTTTGGCACCCCTATGACACAGATATTTTTACATTAAATAGTGTCACATAGGCTCCTTAAATTATTATTATGTCTTGGCTTCTTTTTTCTTGCCATTCTGATTGAATGTCCTTGACTTTCCCATCCTCTATAAAGGTAATTTGAACCTCTTCTTTATTCACTTCATTTTTTCCATTTAATATACTTCTCATCTTAGATAATGTGTTCCTCATTTCTGACTAGTTTCACTTTATAATTTCCATTTCCATTTTTATGTTTCTTATCTCTTTGTTGAAGTTCTCACTGAATTTATCTACACTTCTCCTAAGTTCACTGAGCATCGTTATAACCAGTGTTTTGAACTCTGCGTCTGTTAGATTGCTTGACTCCATTGTTTCTGGATCTCTGTTCTGTTCTCTCATATGGTTTCTGCTTCTTTGTCTTCCCATTTTGGCTGCCTTTCTGCATCTGTTTCAATGTACTAAGCAAAGCTTCTAAGTCTCCTGTTCTAATTAGTATGGCCTTGTGTAGTAGGTATCTAGTGGTACAGTCCCAAGAGCCGTTCAGCTGCAGGCCAAGTTTAGCCCAAGCCGGTATCCCTTTGGGGCCACCTGTTAAGATTCAGCAAGCAATCCCCAGATGCTACGCTTATAGTTGCCTCAAAAGGCCATACCAGAAACTGAGGCCAGCTGCCTCCAGTGTGAGTCTAGGCACTGCTCAGCAAGGAGCTCTTGACTCACTGAAGATATACCTGGATGTGGCTTGAGTGGGGTTTCGAGTTGGGAGAGGTGGGGTTTCAGGGAATCCTCTGAGAGTAGTGACCTCTGTTATCTAGTTTAATGACATCTCCACTATGGCGGCGGTGAGTCCACACACTGGGAGAGAGGAGGGTTCAAAAGAGGAACAATGGATACTGCAGGCACTTCAGTACAGAGCGAGTCTTGCCTTGGTCCTCACTCTGACAGCTCAGTTTCCTCCTGTAAGTCTCTGCTCAGCCGAACCAGCATTGGTGTTCAGGGCGAGCGAGTCTGTTACTGTGAAAGTCCACTCATGGACACGACCCCTTTAAGAGGCTTCTGCTGCTACCGCAGCCTCCATCTCACTCAGCCACTGGCTGGAGACCGAGCAGCCCCGCATTCTCGCCCCGTTCTACCTTCTGCCATTGCAGGGTGATTTCTTAGATTTCTCCCTAGTTGTATGGCTTGTTCATCTAGATCCCAAGAGGCCTTTCCTTGCTGTTTGCTCCTTGTTTCTGTCACAATTTTGATTTGGTTGCCAGAGGGATGAACAGAGCCTCTATCATCTATGCCATTTTAACCCCCTAAATAGTTTTGATTGTAGTTAATGTATTATTTTTCTCTGGCTATTTTCAAGATTTTTTTCTCTAATTTTCAGAAATGTGACTATCGTCTATCTTTGTGTGGATTTATTTGGTTTTATGCTAGTCGAGGTTGGCTCAGCTTTTGGAATACATGGGTTTATGTTTTCTGCCAAATTTGGTAAATTTTCAGCTGCTATTTCTTCAGATACTTTTCCGGCTCCACTCTTTCTCCTTTCTTGCTGGGACTCAGATGGCATAAATGTTAGATTTTTTTGTTATAGTCCCACATGTCTTTTAGTCTGTATTCATTTTTTTTCCATTCTATTTTCTCTCTTCAGATTGAGCAATTTCTATTGTTCTGTCTTCAAGTTCACTGATTCTTTCCTCCATCCTCTACATTCTGCTATTTAGCCCATTCACTTTTCTTTTTACGATAGTTAATGTACTTTTTGGTTCTAAAATTTCCATTTGACTCTTATTTATGTATATTTTTTGGCTGACTATTTTTTTCATTTGTTTCAAATGTATCTGTGATCGTTCACTGAAGCATTTTTATGAGTGCTGTTTTAAATTCCTATTCAGATCATTTGAACATCTGTGTAATCTAGGTGTTTCGTATCTGTTGATTATTTTTAGTCATTCCGTTTGGTGTCTTATCAATTCTTGATATGAATGAAAACCAGGCAGTATGTTATAATACACTAGATCTTATTTAAATCTGATTTTTAGCAGGCTTCCTCTGACACTGCTCTGTGAGTAATGAGGGGTACTACCTCATTACCTAAATGATTACCAGGTGGAGTTGGAAAGTCCGGGGTCTCCACTTGTCCTTTGTTGACACACTGGGGCAGGGCAGGTCTCTGTTATTACAGGGCAGGAGAGGGAGTTCAGTCTCTGCTATGCCTCCACTCATACTTCCCTGGAAGATAGAGGAGTGCCTCATTACTGCTCCCCTGTGACCTACACTGGCAACATATGGAGGGGCTTCCTTGCTGAGTGGTGATAAAATCCTTCTACAAGTGGTTCTCTACAAGTTCTCTTTTGGTGCCATTTCCTCCACGAGGGGGGAGGTTATCATGATACTGACTGATGGGTGGAGTGGAAGTCCAGGCTCCCCAAGCGATCTCCACAGACACAGATGTGGTGGGGGTATTAGTTAATGCTCAGGGAGGATGAATATCCCAACTTTCCCTCTTGTTCCTGGTTTAGGGGAAGAGGTAGGGTGCCCCATTATAGTAGGGAGGGATGGAAGTCTAGGCTTTCCAGTTGGTCTTCATTGGTGGGGGTGGGATAGGGTCTTACTTTTTTTCTGTGGTGTTTATTTGGAGTATAGCAGATTTTTGTTATCTAAAAGTTCTTCTGTCTTATGGCCCCTTTCATGGTCCTTTGGCTAGAGTGCATTGCATGTGATAAGAAGAAATGTTTTGTGAAACTTTTACTTTAATTGCATATTTGTTAGTTTGTTACTCAGGTTTTCATGTCAGGCATATTTTTTATTGTGGGTCATGGTTAAGGTTTGAAAACACACCCTATAGACAGGCTCTTCTCACTTGGAATCTTAGGCCACTGATCTAATTGTTCTGAATCCAGTAACAACAAGTGGCATGTTCTGTCTTCATTAAAACCCTGGTTAGAAGCATCTACCCATCCATGAACAGTGAGAATTGGGGTGAAAGCCAGGCTTTCCGGAAGATAAGGTTCAGGGTAAATGCTCTTTGATTATGAGGAAAACTAGTACTAAAGAACACCTTAGAGTAAGCCTGAGATGAACTTTTCTAGAGAGAATTATTCTGTTTGTAGGGGCAGGAAAAAAGAAACTAACTAATTTTGTTTTTATTGAGTTCACCCCCTTATCACTTAAAAGTCAGCACTTCCTCTGCATCTTTCCTTTTGATTCAAGACAAAGAATATAGTAGCAGAACAGGAGATTTATAATTTTTTAAAAATTGATTAGCAATTTATTCACAAATGTTTGTTGAGTGCCTGCCATATGCTGAAGATAAAGCATAACACAAGGACCCTTCTTTCACAAGGCTTATATTCTATTGTCGTTAAGTTGTCAGCTCTGAAATAAATATTGGGGCAACAGCAAACCTTTCTTTCTTTTACACTCATAACTTTCTCAACACGGGGTCATATGGAAACAGAAGTCTGCAGACTTTCCCAATATACATGAGGTACAATAATGTAGAGTGTTCACATTATAGATATATCAGAGCCCACATTTTAAAAAATGCCTGTTTATAGAGAAACATAGCTAATGCTTTAAAAAAAAATTTTTTTTTTTTCACTTACAAATGCTGTGATAGAAAACTTGATTTTTTTCCCCTTCAAATGAGAACACTTGTTGAGCAACTAATTGTTGAAATCCTTAAGGTAAACTCAATGCTGCTACAGCTGCTCTCTTGGATTTAGGTGTCGTTTTTCAGAAAATTCATGCTTGAGTCTGAGGTATACAAATTTTAGGTGCCTCAATCAATTGCTCCCAGTGGTATTTTATCTTTTAGCCTTTGCACTCCAGTTGTACTTTCTCCTATGATTGGCAAGGTAGCCACATTTGTCACAGGTCAACTTCTGAAGGTGGCTGGTCTTAGAGCCACAGCAGTGGCACAATGTGGGTGTCTTATTGCAACAGTTTCCAAATGATGATGTTCCCTTCTTCATCTCACTTCTGATTATTACAGAAAAGAATGATAATCTTAACACTAAAATAAAATTACTGTTAAAATTTTGTTGCCTTTTCTTCTAATTTTGTCTACATAAATTTATATATGTGTATGTACACACATACACAAATGGTTGTGTGTATATATATTTATAATTTATAAGTGAATTTGGAAAACATATATTAGTTCGATTTCTTGGTTTTTATTTAACATATTAATTTTCTTATATGAGTATATGGCATTTAAAAATATTATTTTGAATTGGATTTCTCCATTAAAGTCTTACTTGTGCTACCTGTAGGAACCAACTAAAGATTACATTACAACTTTGAGGGAGAATTTTTAATAAAATATATTCGTGGTTTAAATACAAATGTCAATGTGTGTGAGATACAATACATGTGTATGGCATTTAATAAAACTTTAAGTTTTGTAAAAAAAAAAAAAAGAATGTATTATTTTGAAGGCTCTATTATATCCTATTATAAGATGGTAACATAGCATAATTTATACAACCATTCTTTTGTGTAGATATTCGAGGCTTTCATACTATAAATAACATTACAACGATGTTGACATAAGAAATGTCCAAACCTGTTGAGAATTTTTATGAGTTTATTTGAGCCAAACTTAGCATAAATGACAGGAAGCAAAATCTTAAAGGATTGAGAAAATGCTTTAGAAAAATGGCAGTTTTTCATCTTATTTTACGCATTAGAATCAAAGGAGGACATGTAAAGAGGGTTACATGAAATTTAATAGTGGTAGATTAAGGAGGCAGGAGAAAGTAAAGCAGGGAAATCTTTGGGATTGGATAAAAGTAAAATGAAACACATACTTTTACATTGGTGAGTACAGGATAGTTAATAATTAACATTTACAGCACATATGGTTGGTATTCAGAGAACAAGATAACAAGGAGGAGTTCTGTGGTCTTGTGCTCTGGTGCAGTGGGTGTGCCCTGAGGGGTCCAGAAAAAAAGGATCTCTCTGACATTCCAATGGTATATTAAATTAGATGCAGAAAGACAACAGACCTGCTTACTTAAAGATCGACCTTTGTTAAGGAAGCTACAGGCCTAGTATTGACTACCCATCATGACTTGCTTTTAGGAATTTTTATTTTCGGATTATCCTGTGTGATTAATTTCCATCTCTTGAGTTTGTAGGGCCCACCAGGCAGACCTACCCTGAGCTCGTCATGTTTAGTGTGTGGCCCCTCTTTCATCCACAATAACGTCATTGAATATCTGGCCATATTTCTGATTATTTTCTCAGGAGAGCTTTCTGTTAGTAGAAATTGTATGTTAAAGAGCATGACTATTCTGATAAATTGTTTTCTAGAAAGTTTCCTAGAGGTTTTATTCTACTCAACAGTATTAGATTCCATCTCAATACATTCATGCCAGTGGTGGTTTATGTTTTATAAAATATTTCTTTTTCTATTTCTTAGGAAGATTAACTGTTTCTTATCACATTTATGCCTCTTTTGTTAAGGCAAAACTTTTCACCAGCATTTTTGATTCTATATTGAAATGGAGAAATTGTCAATCTTTTAGTTGGCGCAAGAATGGTTTTTGTTGAAAATGCTGAATTTGTTTGGAAGAATCACCTTGATAATTCATTTGTGATGAATGTTGAACAAGAGGAGCTTGTTCAAATATGAGAAGATGATTGATAAATTCCTTTTTAAGGAGATGTGTTGTGTCCATTGGAAGGGACTCTTGTTTTGTTGAGATTCAAGATGAGTTAGGTACACAAATTTGGAAGTAGAAACTGATACAGAAATGACAAGAAGAAAAATTTGTAAAGCACAGGGAGTAGCCATCAGAAAGGGAATAGATACTCTGGAGAGACATTAGATGGGGCTTTCCAAGTGAAAGTCTCATGTATTGCATGCTATGTGTTGCATAATGTGACTCTTACTATGGCCCTACAATTAAAAAGTTACAGAAGTCGGGAAATACTTGGTGTGCCTGGATTTCTTTTAGAGGCCATTTCAGAGGCTGAGAGCTGAGCGTTGATTGATGTGGACCCAAAACATCCAAGTGTAGAAGGAAGAACTAACATCTGAGTTACTGCTACCATCAAGGGGATATTTCCAAGTGTCTCACTGTTATCTTCATTCTTTCTTTTTACCACTGACTTCTTTTCTCATTAGGATATTTCAATTTTACCTCTCCACAGATTTGTTCCTTTGACAACAAAAGTATATATACCTTAGAAACCAACAACCCTTCCTGTTCACTCCATCTGAAAAACTTTTCCTTGTAAGTTTCCCTCTTAACCATGAGTTTTTCTCCCTTTTCCCTAGCCCTCTATCCCCCTTTTCCTCCTAGTTCCCTTTTCTTCTTTCATTCTAGTCTCCAAGTTTTTGGTAAAACATTTTTCCTTGTTGGAACTATATTACCACCCTTTCTATCTCACTATCCAAATCCTAGTACTTTTTCAAAGTGCATCTAAATTCCCATTCCTTTGATTAATTCTTTACCTTTTCTCTCCACCAGGTGATATCTATATTTTACTTTATGATACTTGGCCCCTTATTTTTTCTTCTTTTTATATTTTCTTCAATCTTTATATTCTGGTGTAATTGTCTCATATAGATAACTAAGTTTTTTTCCCCAAAAGTTGTAAACTCCTTGAAGCAAGTTCTTTGACATAGACTTCCTTTGAATTTCTTAGGGAACCTAGAAGTGCTACAGTAGTTTGTGAAAACACCAATAAAGAGTTATTAAGGAGACTGGGCAAAATGACATAGATGATAGAGGTTTTGTACACCTCCTCTTGTAACCACATCGAAGTTGTGATGTTAACACAGAGCAAACAGCAAGCAGAGTCCCCTTGGGTCTAGATGAACAGAAGCCCTACGACTAGAGAGAGAAATAAGAAATCACCCTGTAATGGTAGGAGGTAGGAGGGGACGAAGAGGTGAGGCTGCCACGTCCCAAATGGCTGAGTAGAACAGAGGCTAGGGCAGATGTAGCTGGCAGCTGCGGACATTTCTCTTAAAGGGGCCATGTTCGCTACCGGACTTTTGCGCTGACAGGGCTCACTCACTCTGAGCACCAGTGCCGGGTCAGCTGCTCAGGGGGCACCAGGGACTTACAGGTGGATACTGAGTTGTTGGAGCAAGGGCCAGAGGTGAACTTTTCACCTGAGCAGAGTGCTGCCAGTATCCATTGTTCCTCTGTTGAGCCCTCTCTCCTTCCAGTGTGCAGACACCGCCATAGCTGAGATGTCATCACATTGGATAACAGAGGTCACTCCAACCAGAGGATTCTCTTAAACTCTGCCTCTCCCAACTTGAGGTTCTACCCAAGCCACATCCATTTGTGTCCTCAGCATGTCCTGTGCCCCTTGCTAAGCAGCTCCAAGCCCCACACTGGTGGCAACTGGCCTCAGTTTCTTGTGTGGCCTCTTGAGGCAAGTATAAGAACAGCATCTGTGGATTGCTTGCTAAATCTTAACAGGTGGCCCTGGAGGGACACAGGATGGGACTAAACGTGGCCCAGCTGGACCCCTCTCAGAACTGTGCCACTGGATACCTACTACACAAAGCCACGCTAGTAAGACCAGTAGACTTAGATGCTTTGCTTAGTACATAGAAACAGACACAGAAAGGCAGACAAAATGGGGAGACAAAAGAGCAGGTCCCATGGAGAGAACAGAGCAGAGATCCAGAAACAATGGAGTCAAGCAATCTAACAGATGCAGAGTTCAAAACACTAGTTATAAAGATGCTCATTGAACTTAGGGGAAATGTAGAGAAATTCAACGAGAACTTCAACAAAGAGATAAGAAACATAAAAATGGAAATGGAAAATGTAAAAGGGAACTGGTCAGAAATGAATACATTATCTGAGATGAAGAGTATATTAGAGGGAATCAAAAGAGTGGATGAAGCAGAGCATTGAATCACTGATGTAGAGGATGGAGAAACTGAGGACACCCAATCAGAAAGGCAAGAAAAAAGAATCCAATAATGTGATAATAATTATGGAGCCTATAGGACAAAATTAAATATAACAACATCCATATCATAGAGATATGTGAAGGAAAAGAGGGAAAACAAGAATTTGAAAACCTATTTGAAGAAATAATGATGAAAACTTCTCTAACCTGGTGAAGGAAATAGACATACTAACCCCAGGAAGCTCAGAGAGTCTCAAGAAAGAGGAACCAAAAGAGGCCCACACTAAAACACATCATAATTAAAATGCCAAAGATTAAATACAAAGAGAATCTTAAAAGCAGCAAGAGAAAAAGGAATTAATTACCTACAAGGGAGCACCCATTAGACTGGCAGCTGATTTCTCAAAAGAAATTTTGTAAGTCAGAAGGTCTTGGCACAAAATATTCAAAGTGATGAAAACTCAAGACCTACAAGATTATCCAGCAAAGCTATCATTTAGAGTTGAAGGATAGATAAAGAGCTTCCCCTGGGGGAGAGGAGAGGAGGAAGGTAGATGGGGAAAAAAAGAAAAGAAAAGAAAGAGCTTCCCAGACCAAAAAAAAAGCTAAAGGAGTTTATCAGCACCACTCCAGTATTACAGGAAATGTTGGAGGGACTTATTTAAGAAGAAAAAACATGTATCAAAAACAAGAATAAAGAATGGTAATAACTACATTCCTATCAATGAGTACCTCTTGTGGAAAAGAAATTAAGTGCTCCAACCAAAAGATAGGTGGTTGAATGGATAAGAAAACAAGACCCCTGCATAGGCTGCCTACAAGAGACTCACTCCAGATTAAAAGACACACACACAGAGACTAAAAGTATTAGTTTGTAGGATGGAAAAAGGTATTGCTTTGTTGGACCTAGAGGGTATTGTGCTGAATGAGTAAGTCAGGTAGAGAAAGACAAATACCATATGATTTCACGTATATGTGGAATCTAAAGAACAAAATAAATGACAACAAAAATGGAGACAAACTCATAGATACAGAGAGTATTTTGAGGGCTACTAGACAGGAGGGGAATTGGGGGAACGGGGATTAAGTACAAATGGATAGTTGCAAAACAGTCATGGAGATAGACAGTGTAGCACAAGGAAAATAGTCAACAATGTTGTAAGGGGGAAGAAGAGTACTAGATTTAGTTGGGTGATCATTTTGTAGGTTATGTAGATCTCTATGCTGTACAATTGAAATTAATATATTGTATGCCAAGTATAATTGAAAAAACTCATTGAATTGTACAGTGAGCAACTAATTGTTTATTATATTTCAATAAAGCTGTAATAAAAGAGCTGTTAAAATGTAATTGAACAATACTGGAGAATCAGGTTACAGTGTGTAGTTAAATTGAAAATCGGTTGTGTGTAAGTCTTCAGAAATATTGATAACTGTTAAGAACACAACATACCTTTTTTTTTTCCCTCTCTTTCCCAGCTTCCATCCTGACCCTCTATGTCAGGCACCAGGTCCTCTGGGGTCACTTTGCTGTGGCCCCTCACTGCCATTTCTGGTACAGTGCTGTCCTCAGTCTCCTCTCTCTCCTAGGCAGCCTTCTGACACCTTCCCAGTCCTGACTCTTGCCCCCTCCTGTCCTCCACCCACAGCCGCGAGGGGTTTTCTAAGATGCAAACATGACCTCACCCTATTTAAAACTCTTTGATGTATACTCTTTGCTCTGAAGATAATTCAAACTATTCAACAAGTTATACAAAGACATATGGACTTGCTCCCTAGTTCTAGATTTTTTTTCTTTTTCAGTTTTTTTTTTTACTTATTTTAATTAGTTTCAAGTATACAGTACATTGGTTAGACACCTATATAGTTCATAAAATGCCCCCCCCAATTGTTCCATCCCTTTCCTGGCCCTCTACCTAGTCAGCATATTAATGCTAACTACATTCCCTATGCCATTCTCCCCAATCCCTGAGACCATCTATTAACTACTAATCTGTACTTCTTTAACCCTTCACCCCATTCTCCCAGACCCCCAAACTCTCTCCCCTCTGCCCATCACCAAATTGTCCACTATATTTGTGAGACTACAACATACATTTAAATAAAATAATTCCATCCTATTGAGAACTGCCTGACATTCTCTAATTTTCAAGTTTTTATAACTTTCACTTTTCTGCAAATTACTGAAATCAGAACTACACAATATTTTGTTAGAAAATCATATTTTAGGGTTATAAATCTTTAAAAGATTGAAAACAATGACAGTTCTTTGAAACAATGACAACTTTTGCATGTTTATCAACTATGAAAAGCCAAAATCTTTATTTAAAATGAAAAAAAATACTATTAGATGATCATTTTACAGTTTCCTTCAAAAGAGAAATAGAATTGTGATTTTTTTTAACCCTAATTTATGCTTATGTTATCAGTGAGTAAGATAAAAATAGATTATAAAATAGGGGGAAAATCTGGGCGAGGAAACATGGTGGAGTGAAAGATGTCCTCATTTCTCTCCCCCTGAAACAACAATAAGCTGAATGTCTAAAACTCAACAAAAAACACCCAAACTGCACACTAACATGTCTCAGCATGGAATCTGCGCATATGAACTACCATAGGTCGAAAACCCAAGCGTCCGGCCGGTGGACTGGGAGAAATACAGAAGTTGCCTCTCACAGCCACCAGAGCTCCCTGTAGGAGGAGGAGAAGGAGCAGCAAGTTTCCTGATCAGCCTGCCTGGAAGTGCTGGAATTTCTAGCAGCAGGCATCAGGGCCCAGTCATCAGGGCAGAAAGCAGAGAAGCAGGATAGAATAATAGAAACAACAGTTGATTTTTATTGGCCCTGGTTCCAAAACCAAGGCTAAGCTGAAGCCCCCAACACCCAACCCAGAGAGGCCCTCCCCACACACCCTCCGAGACAGATCACAGCTGAGTCCCAGGGAAATCTGAGCAAAAGCTGCCAAGACTAAAGCTACCTCTCCCAGTCTCTGGAGCTCCCAGGAGGAGGAGGAGGAGGAGAGAAGGTGTGGCAACTTCCCTGATCAGCCTGCCTAGAAGTGCTAGAACTTCTAGCAGCCGGCAGCAGGGCCCAGTCATCCGGGCAGAAAGCAGAGAAGCGGGACGGGACCACAGGAAGAAAACAGTTGATTTTCACCAGCCCTGGTTCTAAAATTGAGGCTGAGCTGCAGCCCCTAACACAGAGTGCTCCTCCCCACATACGCTCTGAGACGGAACACCGTGGAGCCCCAGAGGAATCTGAGCAAATGCTACTGAAACTGTGGCTAACGCTGACAGAGACTGAAACTGAGAGTAGCAAGTGTGATGAAATATCTACAAGAATATAAAAAGGACATTTAGGCTTTATATGAAGCAGGGATCCAAGAGGCTTAGATGCCACCTACTGGAAACCGAAAGAAAAGTGCCTTCTTTGCAGCAGGCTAAAGACAGATCTTTATATACTAAATCGTCTTTCTGGAAAAACAGCAGAATACATTTCCATTAATGTCCAGGTGCAGAAATAGTCCATTAAACACCATGAACAATGAAGGTGACAAGGTATCTCAGAAAGAAAGAGAAAAATCTCCAGAAAATAAGCTTACAGAAATAGAAATATGCAACTTAAATGACAGGGAATTCAAGATGATATTTCTGAAAAAACTCAGATCCAAAACAACTCAAATCAACAATTTCAGGAATTGAAAAAACAACTAGATGAGCAGAGCAAGGAGATTGAAACCCTCAAAAGGAACCAAATAGAACTTCTGGAGATGAAGAACACACTTCAAGAGTTGAAAAATGAAATAGGAAGCTTGAGAAATAGAGTCAACCAAATGGAAGAAAGGATCAGTGATATCGAAGACAGAAATAAATCAGAAGGAAGATGAGAGAAACCAAAGAATGAAAAATAATGGAAGAGAAATACAAGAACTAGCTGATACCATCAAGAAAGGAAACATAAGAATAATGGGCATTACCGAAGGTGAGGAAAAGGAGCAGGGACTAGAAAGCATTTTCAGACAAATAGTTGAGAATTTCCCAAATTTAAGGAATGAACTGGAGCTTGGAATTCAAGAGGTCAACAGAACACCCAATTATCTCAACCCCAAAAAGCCTTCACCAAGACACATTGTATTAAAGTTGTCAAAAATCAACAATGAAGACAGAATTCTCAGGGCAGCCAGGGAAAAGAAGACAGAAATCTGTAAAGGAAAACCCATTAGATTATCATTGGACTTCTCAGCGCAAACCTTACAAGCCAGAAAGGACTGGAATGAAATATTTAAACTATTAAGTGAAAGAAACTACCAGCCTAGAATAATGTATCCAGCTAAACTCTCCTTTAGATATGAAGGAAAAATTAAGACCTTTCCAGACATACAAAAATTGAGGGAATTCTCCACTACGAGGCCTGCACTACAGGAAATACTAAAAGGGTTCAGCTCACCTAAAACAAAATGACAAAAAAACAAAACAAAAACATAATTAGGAGTAAAATGACTATCAAGCAAATAGAAGCAGAGGAGTGCAACCCTTACTAAGAACAGAGCATTATAAGCTTAAAAAATAAGAGAATTGCTGTAGCATGATAGTAATGAACATTCAGCATACATAGGGACAAATTGAGATAACAATGACTGGAAAGAGGAGGATTCAAAGATCCAAGTTCGCAAAGGGGAAAGGAGATAAGGCACACCCAGAAGAAAATGGACAACTGTATATATATATATATATAACTATCCGTTTCATATTTGTAATGGTAACCACACACCAAAGATTCAGAATTGAAGTATATAACATAAAACAAGAAAGACCAGAGTCAAAACCCACAAAAGCCAACCAAAATGAAGAAAACAGAAACACAAGGACAAGGAAGCAATGGAAACACCAAGCTACCAGAAAGCAAAAGATAAAATGGCTATAAGAAGACTTCATATTTCAGTAATCACCCTAAATGTAAATGGACTGAACTCACCAATAAAAAGGCACAGAATTGCAGAATAGATCAAAAGACAAAGGCCAACCATGTACTGCCTCCAGGAGACACATATCAGCTCCAAAGACAAATATAAATTCAAAGTGAAAGGATAGAAAATGCTATTTCAAGCAAATGGCATTCAGAGAAAAGCGGGAGTATTGGTACTAATATCAGATGAAATAGACTTTAAAATAAAAAAGGTAAAGAAAGATACTGAGGTACACTTCATAATGATAAAGGGAATCATGCACTAAGAAGACATAACACTTATTAATATCTATGCTCCCAATCAGGGAGCCCCAATATATGTAAGGCAATTAGTAACAGAACTAAAGGGAGAAACAAACCAAAACACTATCTTAGTAGGAGACCTAAATACCTCACTGTCAGATATGGACAGATCATCTAAACAGAAAATCAGTAAGGAAATAACATCCTTAAATGACACATTAGACTAACTGGACATAATTGACATTTACAGAGCCTTCCATCCCAAAACAGCTGCTTATACATTCTTCTCTAGTGCACATGGGACATTCTCAAGAATCGACCACATACTGGGACACAGAAATAGCCTCAACAAATGTAAGAGGGTTGAAATCATACCAACCATATTCTCTGATCAGAATGCTTTGAAACTAGAGATCAACTGCAAAAAGAAATCAGGAAGAACAACAAATACATGGAGATTAAACAACATGCTACTGAGGAATAACTGAGTTAGGGAAGAAATAAAAACAGAGATCAAGAGTTACATAGAAACAAATGATAATGATAGTACAACATATCAAAACTTTTGGGACATGGCTAAAGTGGTAATAAGAAGAAAGTTCGTATCATTACAGGCCTATCTCCAAAAATGAGAATGAGCCCAAATAAACAACCTTACGCTTCATCTTAAAAAACTAGATAAGGAAGAACAAATGAGGCCTAAAGTCAGCAGAAGGAAAGAAATCGTCAAAATTGGAGCAGAAATAAATGAAACTGAAAACAACAACAACAACAACAACAAACAATAGAAAAAATAAATACCACAAAGAGCTGGTTCTTTGAGAAGGTTAATAAAATTGACAAACCCCTGGCTAGACTCGCTAAAGGAAAAAGAGAAAGGACACGAATAAACAAAATCAGGGATGAAAAAGGGGAAATTATGACTGACATTGCAGAAATACAAAGGATCATGCAAGAATACTATGAAAAAGTATGTAATAACAAATTTAATAACCTAGAAGAAATAGACCAGTACTTAGAAAAATGCAACCTTCCTAGACTGAATCAAGAGGATCTACAAAATCTAAATAGACCAATCAGCAGTATGGAAGTCGAAACAATCATCCAAAACCTACCCAAAAGTGAAAGTCCAGGACCAAACGGCTTCACTAGTGAATCTACCAAACATTCAAAGAAGATCAAACTCTTCCAAAAAATTGAAGAGGAGGCAATACTTCTCAACTCATGAGGCCAATATTACTCTGATACCAAAGCCTGGTAAAGATAACACAAAAAGAGAAAACTACAGACCAATATCTCTCATGAACACAAATGCAAAAATCCTAAATAAGATACTAGTGAACCAAATACAGCAACATATTAAAAAGATTATACACCACGATCAAGTAGACATCATCCCAGGGGCACAGGGATTGTTCAACATACGCAACTTGATTAATGTGATACACCACATAACTTAAAAACTAAGATTTATATGATCATATCAATAGATGCAGAAAAAGCCTTCGACAAGATACAGCATCCATTTATGATCACTTAACAAAATTGGTATAGAAGGAAAGTACTTTAACATAATAAAGGCCATATATGACACTCTCAGCCAACATTCTACTTAAGGATGAAAAACTAAAAACCTTTCCTCTAATATCAGGAACAAGACAAGGCTGTCCACTATCACCACTGTTATTCAGTACAACATTGGAGGTCCTACCGAGTGCAATCAGACAAGAGAAAGAGATATAAAAGGCATCCAAATAGGAAACGAAGAAGTGAAACCATCACTATTTGTGGATGACATGATTCTCTATATAGAAGATCCTAAAGACTCCACAAGAACACTACTTGAAACAATAAGCAAATACAGTAAAGTCTCTGGATACAAAAATTAACATTCAAAAATCCATAGTGTTCCTATACTCTTAATAATGAAGTGTCAGAAAAAGAAGTGGAAATAATAATTTTTTTTGCAGCTGCAACAAAAAGAACAAAATACCTAGGCATAAATTTAACGTAACATGTGAAGGACCTATATAATGAAAACTATAAAACCCTATTAAAAGAAATCTCAGAAGATACAAAGAAATGGAAAGATATTCCGTGTTCTTGGATTGGAAGAATCAACATAGTTAAAATGACCCTATTACCTAAAGCGTTATACAGATTTAATGCAATCCCCATCAAAATCCCATCAGCATTTTTTAAAGAAATAGAACAACAATCATCAGATTTGCATGGAAGCACAAAAGACCCCGAATTGCCAAAGAAAAAAGAACAACGCTGGAGGGCATCACTCTGCCCAACTTCAAATTATACTACAAAGCGACAGTAATCAAAACAGCATGGTATTGGCAGGAAAACAGACACACACGGACCAGTGGAACAGAATCGAAAGTCCAGAAGTAAATTCATATTTATATGGGCAAATAATTTTCAACAGAAAAGCCAAAAGCATACAGTGGAGAAAGGAAAGCCTCTTCAATAAATGGTGCTGGGAAACTTGGAAGGCCATCTGCAAAAGAATGAAACTAGACTGTTGTCTATCACCACGCACCAAAATTAACTCAAAATGAATTAAGGATGTGAATATAAGACCAGAATCAATAAAAGGCATAGAAGAAAACATAGGAACTAAACTCAAGGACCTTGGATTTAAAGAAGATTTTATGAATTTGACCTCAAAGGCAAGGGAAGTAAATGCAAAACTTCATGAATGGAACTACATCAAACTATAACGCTCTGCTCAGAAAAAGAAATCGTCAACAAGATAAAGAAAGAACCATCCAAATGGGAAAATATATTTGCCTCCGATAAGGGCCTAATAATCAAAGCATGCAAAAAACTCATACGACTCAATAAGAACAATAAAACAAACAATCCAATCAAAAAAATGTGCAGAGGACCTGAACAGACACTTCTCCCTAGAGGACATGCAAATGGCCAACAAATATATGAAAAGATACTCGATATCGCTAGCTATTAGGGAAATGCAAATCAAAACCACAATGAGATACCATCTCACACTTGTTAGAATAGCTGTAATCAACAGAACAAGTAATAAACAAATGTTGGAGAGAATGCGGAGAAAAAGGAGCCCTCATACATTGCTGATGGGACTGCAAATTGGTGCAGCCACTATGGAAAACAGTTTGGAGATTCCTGAAAAACTAAGAATTGATCTACCATATGATACAGCAATCCCTCTACTGTGTATTTACCCCAAAGACTTGAAAACCCATAACCAATGTTCTTAGCAGCACGATTCACATGGGCCAGGACATGGAAACAACCGAAGTGTCCTACATAGGTGATTGGCTAAAGAAGCTGTGGTACATATATACAATGGAATATTACTCAGCCATAAGAAGAGGTGAAATACTGCCATTTGCGACAACATGGATGGACCTCGAAATAATCATGCTAAGCGAAATAAGCCAGACTAAAAAAGTTGAAAATCACATGATATCACTTATATGTGGGATATAAACCTAAAAGCAAGCAATGAACAGGACAATGGACTAGTGGTTACAAGAAGGTAGGTGTTGGGGGAGGAGGGAAGAGGTATACAGGGTAAAATGGGTCAAATATTGGGGGGTAGGGGTAGGGTGAAGTGGGTAAAGGGGATCAAATATATGGTAGCTGAAGGAAACTGGACACTGGGTGATAATCACACAATAGAATATATAAATGTCAAATTATAATGTACACCCTAAAATTATATAATTGTATTAACCAGTGTTACCCCAATAAACTTAAAAAAATATAGGGGGGGAAAAAGGAAAAGTAGCAGCAACCTGAATCTACATATAGAGAAGTGGTCAAATAAATTGTGGTAAACCGATATTAGGTAATACTCATGTAGCTCTTTAAAAAGAACAAAGTTAGTTTACCAAATCTGCATGTAAAGACCTAGGATCTACTATTTAGAAACAAAATAACTTATAATGCAGTGCGTCTGGTATGATTTCTTTTTTAAAAATTGTGTGTATGTTCAAACACATATGTCTGTGTATTCCTGGAAAAAACTGTCAGGAAGAACAGAACTAAACTGTTAACAGTGGTTAACTTTGAGGAGTGTAATTAGAGAAGAGGAAGACAGCAGATTGTCAAGCAATAGAAAAGCAAGTAAAATAGAAGGTTTTGTTTTTTTTTACAATGAATATTTATTTTGAAGTTAAAATTCAAAAAGATATTTAAAAGAAATATAGCAGAAAAGCACACTAGTTTGTATTTTATTTATAAATTACCATTCTGTGCATTTATTAAAGATATTTTTCTGTAATTAATAGTTATTATTAAATTGTAACTGTTATTATTAAATTGTAATCTACTCTAGCTCATGTTTTTTAAGTCTTCAGAATTATAGTAAAATATGTTTTATAAATATAATAGAATGCAACTATAGTTACTATACTAATTTCATAGAGATTTTTTCCATTCAATAAATTATCTGAATATGTTTTGTTACAGATGCTATATGTTTGTTTGCCATAAATGGCTTTGTTTGAATCTGAAAATTAAATATCTTATCTAAAAATACTTTCCATTATTAAGAAGCTTTATAACCACATAGAAAGAGTTACTTTGAGACTAGTTTCCTTTGACGTTTTAAACTGAGTCATTTATAATGCAAGGTTTTCTGTCCCTTTACTCAGCCTACTTCTTTTTTATCCTTTTTGTGTTCTTTTTGCTTTTTTATTTTATTTTGTGTGTGTGTGTGTTCTTTTTAAAACCTATTTTTCTTCTTGACTCCAGAGCAGAAGCTTAAAATTGTACTTTTAAAGATATATAGCAGTGATAATATGATTTTCTCACAAAATTTTTGTATGGTTCCGATTTCAATAATTTGTAGAAAAATGGAAGTTTATAAAAACTTGAAAATTGGAGAATGTGTGGCAGTTCTCAGTAGGATAGGTGTTGTCCTTTCATTAAAAGGTATATTGTGTTGTTATTAACTGATTCAAGGAAGAACTTTTCATAAAATTATCAACTGTGGAGAAAACAGAAAACTGATCCAGCATAGAAGGGCAGAGAAATAGGAGAATTATTGCCATTTGACTGTGGTTACAGCACTAAGCCAATTTTTGTTGGTTATTATGCTAGTTTTATATTGTATCTCAGGAGTACATTTCTTACCTCATCTTTTGTTATTCTTTAATTTTGGAGGAAAACTGTAACATATATTTCACTTAGCATTATTATGTTATTTGGAAAGAAGTGGAATTATAACTATTAAACTTCAAATTTGATGTACATGAGTTATAGCCTTTAACTTTTCTTCTTACTATATTTATATGTATTTTTCATAAGATTCCTTTCACTCTGCTCAAACGTACACTCTTACTCTACCCTCATTCTCTTCGGATGACCTTGAGTCCTTTTCTGAGAAAACTGAGGCAACCATTATACTTCCTTACTTCATTCCTCTATACCTGGACAGTCTCTTCACTAGCACTTTCTCTTCTCATTTTAGAAAAATATGTATCTTCTTGGAGGTTAAACTTTCCACTTATGTTCTTGATCCCTTCTTTCTTTGTGGACTCAAGAACCCTGCCCATTAGTTATTCCCTTCTCTTCTCATTTTGCATCTTCCTCATATCTGTCCCACTCAGTGTACTGAGAGTTCAAAGTTAAAAAAAAAAAGCAAACGAATCCCTTTTCATTAGCCCTTCAAGCTCTCCTTCCATTCCTTATCAAACACTTGGAAACAGTAATATATTCTGGCACCACCATTACCTGATCCTTAACTTCTATGATCCTAATTTTGCCCTCGTCTGTTTGTTGTATGTCAGGTATTACTAAGACTCTAACCTCTCATCCAGTGCTCTCTATACAGGGCAGTTGAGCGATGCTACTTGAATCAGAGCCAATTTTACCATTTTCCCAGAAAGACGGGTTTGGAGTCCTCTGCCTGCCTTATCCTCTGCTATACTGTAGTATGTTCCAGTGGTCCCAGCCTGGCTTTGGTTTCTCTATCAGCCTATATCTTTAGGATGTTAGAGGAATATGAATTCTTGAAAGGTCCCTTTCTTTGTCCTAAATGGCTCTCTGAAGACCCCATTTCCCCCAGTCTTTGCTTTGTAAGAATCAAAAGGGGGCCTTGAAATTAGATTACATGTTTAGGCAGGATGCTTATTGCTGCCCCACAGTGTTCTTATTCTTGAAGTTCTTGCTTTTGTTTTTCTGATTCTCTTCTCCCTCTCTAACATCCACTGTTTCTTTGATAACCATTTTTTCTACCACCACCTGTAGGTATTCCCTAAAGTTCCATCCTTGGCTCTCTTTTTGGTCCTCTTGTATTTCGTTGGCAGAATGAAATTCCATTGGCAGAATTGCCAGATATATATTGCTCTGACTCTGTTTTTCTCTCCTAGTTCTATATTTTCAACTGCCTGTAGGCATTGATATTTAGAAGTCTTGTTGGCACCTCAAACTTGTTACATATCAAACAACTGGTTATTTTATAAAATCTGTTTTTCTTTCTTTGGTACTTTTTTATTTTCATGATCTTACCCATCTACTCTTTCACACAGGCATGGAAACTCATCATCATCTTGACTCTTCTCTTACCTACAATTCATATCTATTCAGTTGCTAAACTTACCGTCCTCTAATACACAGTGTTCTCATTCCCACCTAGTTATGGCACCATCTTTGTAGACAACTACAATCGCCTTTAATTTCATCACCTACTGTTTCTCTATCCTTTTGATTCCTATACACTGCCTAATTCAGATTCATGAAAGAAAGTTCTGATCGTATCATGACTCCCTTTTGCCCACAAATTAACAGTTAAACTCATTAGCCCAGTATTAAAAGTTTCCCATAATCTGACCACAACCTGTTTTTCCATTTTTTTTACTACTGTCATTCATATAGCATTTGCTTCTAATAAACTATTCATTGTTATTTACTTTTTGCACTTCCTAATCCTCTGTTCGTATCTCCATGTGACCACATCATACCCATCATTCAAGACTGAGTGAGTTCCAATGCCACGATCTCTATGAAATATCCTCTGATTCCTCAAGGTATAAGTAGTTTTTGACTCTTCTGAATTTCTGTGATATTTCTTTAGTCTTTTCCTTTGTGATTCATATATTTTTACCTTGTACTGTTAGTTATTTTTAGATATATCTTATATCCTCTATTAGAATGTAAATTTCTTATTCTACTCTGCATCCCCAAAAACCAGATTGCCCTCAGATGTGTGGATGAATGAATCCATCGAAGTGAAAAGAAAGTTGTAACAGAGCCTTGCCATTGTAAAAATATTCAGGGCCATTGCATTTAGTTGTATGGTTTGTGTACTACACAAAGGCTTCTGGCCAGGGGAGTAAGTAGGGCCTCAAATCTAGCTCATATCCCCTTCCCCCACACCAAACCATGTGCCAGGTTGGCACAGGGCTGTATCTGCCTGGAGGAAGAGGGTACTTCTTCTTTGCATGAAGGTGGTATTTGCTGGTTAATCTATGATTCTGCATGACTACACCTGTCTCTTTTTCTCATTAAAACACTACATAAGCTAGTAGTAACCCTGAACATATCGACTTTATTAATTGAAGTTCATTATGAAAACTACTTTGTATCACATAGAAACTTATTTGTTGGAATGAAAGATATGGATTAATCGAGTGTAAAATAGAATATTATTATAGAACCATCTTCTTGATAATTTACTATTAATTTCAAATCCACAAATATCGTGGAACCCGTGTGTCACTTCTAGAACTTTTGAGATTGCTTGTAATTTTTTACTTAGATCAAATGCTTAATATTCTCATTTCCCTTGCTCCTACCTCAACTCTACTTTTTGGTTAGGGTAATCTGATATGAAGTAAATGTGTTTTATCTTTTATCTTGTTCCTTCAGCTCTGTTATAGTAGATCCGATGATAGTAGCTTCTGGAAATTTTTCTAGTTTGACTTGGGATTAAGTCATAGAAAAAAGAATATATTTATTCTTTAAACCCATTCCATTTCACTGGTTTTCTAGTTTACTAATTTGCATAGTTAGTTACATGTATGTGACATAAAATTTTAATAGTCTTGTGAAGATAGATGAAGTATTCCTGTATATAATTTAGAGACCAAAGCTTAGAGAGATTAATTGATTTAGGCACAAGGCAAGCAAATGATGAAGCTAGACTATAATCTAGAGTTTCTATCACTACTCTATGCTTTTTTAAATTGCTGCATTCAGCATTCTTTTAATGGAATTATTTTGGTCTGGTTGGTATTTAAGACAAAAAGTCCTTAAACACATAGTTAATGGTTTATTGGTGTGTGGGTGTGTGTATCTCTGAGGTACCTAGTATAGCACTTTGAACCTACTAAGGGTTTAATAAATCAAGTTTATTATACACTGCTTGTGACTCCTTTAGTGGATCTGCTGCATTTGGAGTAATGACAGGACAACCACAAGTGGACTGATTAAAAATATACGTGCTAGACTTGGTTTTATATTTTATAAGTGGAGCACTATATAACATTTAGCTCATAATATAGTGCCAGGCAAGTGTATATATTGTTTCACTTGATCCTCACAATGATTTCTAGAAGTGTATATTATTATTGCCAATGTAAAGATGTTACTTATGCACAATCAGTTTTTGTTAAAATCTGGCACTGTTTAATCACAAAGAGCCCATGGCCTATGAAACTTGCCATTTTATATGTAAAGAATGTTCAGAATAGCTTACCATATAAAGGTTTTCAGAAATCTATATGTATTTATTTTTAAATAGATATCAGTATAGATAACATACTATCCTGGCTTTAGGTAAACAAGGCAGTCATTCCTTGGACTAGTGTAGTAAAGCTAATTGCTGAGGGCTAAGTATTGCCACTGCCACTGAAGCTCTGTACCAGCATAGTGCTGGAAAGTTAGAAAAAGAATGATACTCTCTTGGCTTTAAGAGACTGCTCTGGAGTTTTGGAAATACAGTAAATGGGAAGAGCAAAAATTAGGTGGCACCCCTAATTTTCGCTCTTCCCATTTACTGTATTTCCAAAACTCCAGAGCAGTCTCAGCTTCCTTCTTCCTTAAAAAACAAACAACAACAAAAACAAACAAACAAACAAAAAACAAAAACAAGGAGATGGGAAGCAAAGTAGCTTAAGAGAGAAACAAGAATAATTAAACTTTGTTACCGTGTTGAAACTAATTACAAGCCCTTTTAAAGATTTCCAGATTTGGCCAAGGATTAGCAATTAACGGACAATTGAAAATGTGTTTTTTGTTTTATCGATTAATCTAAATTTCTGTGCAATTTGGACACCTCTAAAGCATTTCTCCTTTAGCATCTCTTCTGTATTCTGCTCTTATGGAAGCAATTTGAATATCTTTAAGCAATTTACAGGGCCACAATGTTAATTCTGTCTGAAATGGAAATTATGAGAAGGAAGAACTAGAGATATCTATGGTACATGGGTAGCATGACAAGCTCCTAAGACAGTAAGCAGGTTCTTTGTTTTGGGAGCCCTTATTGGCATAGGCTTTTGAAGAGTAAATCAGATGTTTTGTATCTATACTGTGGTCTTTAGAAACAGACAAAAACAGAAAAACAAAAGCATGAATGAGATGTAAAGAATAAAAAGAAAATGGGAATAAGAGATGTAAATACCACTTTAAAAAAAAGAAGGATCTCCAGTTACCCAAATTAGTAAAATTACAATAGGCCCACAATACTTTTTAGCATACTATAACATATACATATTCATATACATATACACATACATATACATATACATGTATTTTATGATGTAAAATAATAGTCATTTCTGCTATAACATATAGTCATTTCTGCTAAAAGTAATAGTCATTTCTGCTATAACATTTGTTTTGAAAACACAACTTTGTTCCAACATGATTGATCTATTGGGAACAATTTGAGCATAATGCAGATTTCTCATTTGCTTTTGTGCAGTTTCATTCGTGAGAAACATTACATGAAAGCAGAAAACCATCCAACTGAACAAAGCCATAGAGGAATAAACGAAATGCACATATGCACACACATCAAATACCTACCAGCGATCTTACTGTACCACATATTATATAAGTCACATCTACCCCTATTTGATGTTACAAGTTTCCAACTGATTTCAGATAATTCTATTTCTACTATTTCAAAATAACTCACAAGCTACAACTCTTCTAGCACCTACTTTCACAAGCAAATGTCAAGTCTTTTTCAAGATAAAGTATCATTTTTTTGTAGTATTTATGTATTTTCTAACTATTTAAGACATGTAAAACTTTTCTACTGTTTTTATTAGGTTCCTACCTTTTTTATGAATGTCTCTGACAAAGTTTTTGAGTCTTAAGCTCCAATCCCATATTCTCCATAATTCCTGGGGTTCTTATTGCATGACTTTGTAGGAACACTTACATTATAGCAAAACTGCCTGTACATGTTAATTGCAGAACATTTGAAAAACATTCAAGAATACAAGAAGAAAATAATCACCAATGATCCAACTAATGTTAACATTTTGGTAATATTTCCATGTCCATATGGAAGGAAATGTTTATGTAAAAAATAGGATAAAATTTTGGGGCACATATTCTTTAACTAAATCTAGCATCTTGGATTTTTCTGATTTGATATTATATAATAAATGACACTACATAATATCCTCATTTCTTAAAATATTTTTAAAGAACATGGTCATGATATTCTGTATGGATGAATGAACTACACTCAGTGTTTGCAGGTATGCTGAAATGCCCTATGACTGTGCTGGTTGTTTGGATGTCTGCTTTGATTGGTCAATGTTCATGCTACATGTAACATTAAATATAATCAATTCCATAGTTTGGGACTTAAAAAATTTTTTTTGCTTTTGTTTTTGCTATTATAATAGTAGTGTGATAAACATTCTTGTATATTCTTTCTTGCATATTTATAATTTTAAGAATAAATTTGTAAGCACTGAATTACTATGTAAAAAGGTATGTGAATATTTTAAGGTTTTTACCACTTATTGTTAATATTTCTGCAGAAAAATTATGTTAATTTACATTTTGTGTTAAAGTATTAGAGTTCTTGTTCTACTGTACCCGCCCAACCTTAGAAATATAATTGAAACAAACACAGAGCAAACTACTATCTGTTTAGGTAACTGCAGTATTATTAATCAGGTAAGGAGAATGTAGAGAAAAATTACAGGCTGACCCTTTTCTATAGGGAGTTAAATACAGAAGGATATGTACATAGAAAGTAGTGCGATGGATAGAACTGATAAATGAGAATTTATTATTTTAAGTAATAAATAAGTAAATTTGGTTAAAGGGTTTGTGAAAGATGCAGGCTAGATAAGAGCAAAAGGAGTCTTTAAAATTTCTGCTTTCTTGTAATCAAAAATTCTGAATGATCCAAGGATATGAGAAAAATTCAATCAAAAAGAATGGGAGTCTTATTTAAGACTCTAGATATCACTTCTAATGGCCAGATTTCAAGTCACCTTCCTCATGATAATGATATTGTAAAAGAGCAAAGTCACAGGTAAATAAAATGAGTTATAATTAGAAGTGGGACAATATATAGTTTTGCAAAGCTGCACCTGGGTATAATTTGAGTCAAAGGATTTTGAGTAAAAGACAAAAGAATGAGCTCACATGGGAAAGAATAATTTAAAGGGCATATACAGAACCTAAGAGCTTAAGAACTTCCTAAGCATTATTGTTATTACCTGCTTATTTGTCTCTCCAGTGTGATCACAGCTCTGAGCTAAATTAGTATGAGCAAAAGCAGGGTGGCACAAAGTGTGAGAGAGATATGAAAGAACCTAAGATGATTAGAAGATACAAAAGATATGATTAGAAAGAAAACATCAGAACCTAAGAAGAGCCTGAAGACCCAAGCATCTCCTGCCACTTCTCTCTTGTTGAGCACAGATCAGTCAGTCCTGGAATAGAGAGAAATCTGCTGAGATGCAGCCTGTGTATAAGGGACATGTTTGCCCTATTTGTTTGGAAGAGGTGGCCAAGATGGAAGCAGTTTAACCTGGGAGTTTGAGTAATAGGCAGAGCGATGAAGCCTGTTAGAGACAAAAATCACAACAGCAGGCCCAGATTCAACAATTCCTGGCTTTGATTAATAGAAGATGAAAAGCAATGTGAATAAAAGATTATTGTTAATCTTACTCTATTGGTTTTAGAGTTCATGTTTAATTAATATATTTATTTATATTTACAAATAAAAGCTATAAAAATATATTAGCTAAAACAATTGGACTGTAAGTAACATACCCAAGGCAAATGAGTTTAGAGAAAAAGGAAGTTAAGGATCTTGTAACCAAAAAGCCTAGGATCACGGCAGAGATTCTCAACTGGGGAAGCATCTAGGTAAAGGCCAGAGATACTGCTACATATCTCACAATCCGTGAACGCCCTCTCCCTCATACAAGAATTATCCAGCCCAAATAGCAACATCGCCAAGGCCAAAGGACCCTAGATTAAAGCTAACTTCAGCCTAAGCTTAAACAATATCACTGGAGATCTTTCTCTCTCTCTTTTTTCTGTGTTGTCTTCATTCACAGTTGGGTTCTCTCTATGGTTGCAAGGATGGCCCCTGGCAAATTACATGGCCTTGGTCCCCATGATCTTTTCAAAAGGAAAGAAGCCCTTGGGCCTCTCTTTTAGTAGCCATAACAATCCCTAAAAAATGACTGGTCCTTCTAGATCACTGTTAAGAACCATAACCATAAGAATGGGGTGCTCTTATTGACCAGCTTGGCTAATGAGTGTATTAGCGTGAATGCTAAGTTATTGACAGGCCTGGGAGATAAGAGAAAGGCATACTGAGTGGCTCACTATGAAGAGCAACTTCAAGTCTTCTATCAGGCTAAGAATCATTAAGAGAGATGTCGGGTGAGATTATCTGCACTATGCTTTCATTGCAAAGCACATACAGTTGGATTCACTAAGTTACATTTGTGTACTATACAATACCATGCCATAAAAAAGTCCAACCTGGTCGCTCAGCATCCACATCTACCTTTGCCCCACATCTGTACTTTCAATGATGGTCCTGCCAACATTGGACAAGTTTTCCAAATGTGACTAACAGTCACCCTTGCTCAAACTTGTGACTGTGTCCAGCTCCAAGGTTTCTTTTGGTTACATGCTCTTGAATCAAGTTTGAAGTAGCTCTAACAGCACTAAATTGCAGATACAGTAATCATAAAAATATGTATATATGTTTAGTATTTTACATGGTAGTCTTGATTTTTTAACATGACAAATTCGTTTTTGTGTCAGTTATTATTGTTGACAGTAAACTTTTTTAACCATTAATGTGTTATTTTGATGGAGTAACCAATTCAATAACATGCCTTTAAATTTTCTATTACCAGTTAGAACACTTAGAACTTGTGAAATGTTGCAGTAGATATATATACCAAGATGGAAGCTGTCTTATAACTTTGTAACACTCAATAATGTAAATGTGACTGCTAAAATGGAGGAGGTAATTTGAGATTTCGTAAAGTGATGTCATTTTTCACATGTTTTATTGTATTCAGATAGCTGTGGAATTGTTGGTTATTTAGTGTACCATGATGTCATTTGACCATAACTTGATCTATATGCATCGTTTACATTTTTAACTCTTTGTCTTTGCTTTTCTCAATAGCTGAAATAACTCCAGGGAACTACATCATTTATAGCTCCTTACTATTTCTATCTAATAAGAAAATCTCATTCTCTGAAATTTTTCTCAATTGCGAATTAACATTGTAAAATAAAAGTTTTGATTTTGCAGCAGGTAAACTAATTCAACAGTTTGAATTAGAGTTCTCTGATGTAATGGTAGTCATATATACTTACCAATATATTAAAAGATAAATTAGATGTTAACTGAAAATTATTCTTTAAACTTTATTCATTGTTACCACTTTTGTTTTAAAAATAAATTCTCTTTGAAAGGGATTTTTAAAATAAGAAAAAAAATTTATATTTACCTGTATACTTATTATTTCTGGTTCTGTTCATTCCTTTGTGAAGATTTTCATTTAATATAATACTTTTCCTACTAGAGGGAAGGACCTCCTTTAACATTTTTTTAGTTTTCATTTGTTGGTAATTAATTCAGCTTTTCTGTTCCTTCATTTCTGAAAGATATTGAGAGTTTTCTTTCAGTACTTTAAAAATGTTGCTCTAGTGCCTTCTGACTTGCGTTGTTTTTGATGAAGAATCTGCTCTCATTTCTTTCTTTCTTTTTCTCTGTATGTTATGTATCTTTTTCTCTGTATGTTATGTATCTTTTTCTCTGTATCATTGCTCTTCTGTGGATTTATGAATTTTATTCACTGGAAAATTTTCAGTTGTTATTTTTTCAAGTTTCTGCTTCCTCTTCTCCCTTCCTTTTAGGACATAAATGATATGTATGTTAGATTGCTTGACGTTTTTCCATAGTTCGGGGTTACTCTGTTTATTTATTTATGTCTTTTTTTTCCTCGGTGTTTTATTTTGATAACGTCTCTCAGTCTACAAGTTTACCCATTTTTCTTCTGCAGTATTCAGTCCGTTCATCCTATTTGGTATAATTTTCACTTTAGAAATCGTACTTTAATCTCTAAAAGTTTGATTTGGGTCGTCTTTGTATATATTCCATGTCTCTCCTTGTGCTTTCTTTTGTACCTTCTTGAACTTATGGAATATATTTGTAATAGCTGTTTTAATGGAATTGTATACTAATCTGTGTTATTTCCCTGTAGTTCCTATTGATTGATTTTTTCTCCTTATTATGCATTGTATTTTCCTACTGGTAATTTTTGACGGGATGTTAGACGTTGTGAATTTTATGTTGTGTGCTAGATTTCTAAAAATTTCTTTAAATATTTTGAATTCTTCTCTAAGATGCAGTTAATTTCTTTGGAAAGAATTCAGTCCTTTCAAGGACTACTTGTAAGCTCTGTTAGAAGGGACCATAACATCCTATAATTAAATTGTTGCCACTACTGAAGCAATATTTTGAGTACTACTCAACTCAGTTTCCCATTTATTATGAGATTTCTTCACTCTGGCCATTGGGGACATGAACTATTCCCAGCATGTGTGAATGCTGGGAATTCTTCAGCCTCCTTCTCTCTAGTGGTTCTTTCCTTGGCCATGGAGAGTTTTCTCCACAGACATGCACTGGTCAGTTCTCAGATGGAAATTTGAGGGAACCCTCTGTAGATCTCTGGGGCTCTCTTTGCAGCTGTCTCCTCTCTGGTAACTCTGCTCTGTGAATTTTAGTCACATTGGCCTTCTTGAATTCTCAACTCTGCTTCTTCAACAAGGGGAGACAGTCACACTGTTTGGGTTTCCCTCCCTGCTGGATAAGGCAATTGTAACTCTTACCTTGTTTGTTTCTCTTCTCTCCATGGTTACTGGGCTGAGCTGCCTGGTGTTTAGTATCTGAAAACCAACGTTTTATATATTTTGACCAGTTTTTAGTTATGTAAGGCAGAAGAGTAAATTCAATTCTGTTACTTTGTTGTATCTTGAAACAGAAGTCATTGTAAATGTACTTTTAATTCTTTGTCCAAATAATTTTTGGAAGAATGTTCTTTTTAATTTTCAAGTATTAATAGGATTTTTAGAAGAACATTTGCTTATCTGTTGAAAAATTTTGTAAAGTAACTTCTTGTATTCAGAGGATGAAGCTTGTACTATTTCTCCTCTGCAAATGTATTAATTTCTTTGAGGTCTAATGTAAGGTCACTTTTTGTGATTTCTTTGTGTGCATCTTAAAAATGGTATTTAGTAGGAGTCAAATATAAACATACAGACAATCATATGTACTCAGGCTTATTATATATTTTAAATACCTTGTCTTTATTTTGAGGCTTAGAATCATAGATTGCTATAACATCTACTAATTTTAAAGTGACTTAAAAAAAAATTAACCTTGTAGTTATTCTAAGTGCCCCTCACTACAAATTCTGAATTTCTTCAATTATACCAGAACTCTTTCAGTAATTGTAGACTCAGGAAGATACAAAGCACTTAATTCCTTTTAGTGTTTTGGGATAATTTCCATTTAACATTTCTTTAAAAATGGGATAAATAAAACTGAAATTTTACAAAAATACTCACTGAAAGAATAATGAGCAAACTAATCTCTATTCTCCTTTGATGCCTATTTCTTAGGTGTTAAGATACAAACTATCTTATAATATATTTAAATTTTTAAGGTCTACTTTAAATGAACTAGATTAAGAAATATATTTTTAAATAAATATGTGTATATCAGGAAATATATATTAAACATATGATATGTAGATTAAGAAATGAAGCCAAGTTTTATTTGCTTATGTTTCTTAAGGATTATAAACAGCTGTTAATAAATATTTACCTTTTACTTTACGTAAGCTTGTATCACTAAGAGATTTTAGTTCTGCAGAGAGTAGGATTAAAATAATAATAGGTCTAATAACTAGCTACTTCTGTCAGCTCTGTAATTGGGAGATCTGTCATCAGAAGGAGAGCCCAAGAATTTTGACTGGTAACACAAAGTAGGAGACAGAAAACCTAAAAATCTTTGGAGCTAAGGAACTGGAACAGAAAACTCCAAAACAGGCTTGACTAGCATTCTCACAGAGCCAGCATGTATTCCAAGCTGAGTACATCGCTTCCTATTTCCAAAGAGTCCTGCAAATGCCACCTAAGTCTGTTACTATCTCATTCAGCTTTCTACCTAATTCCTCATTCCCAAACCTTGCAGAGATCCATGATTTTAAGATATTTTATTCTATAATTATCCATGTATAATAATGAAAAAAAAAGGTGTTTTTTGTTGTTGTTGTTGTTGTTGTTTTGTAGCCTTTAGCTTTTTCAATTGTTATTGAAGAGGTATTATGCATCCTGACCAATAATGCTTATATGTGTGTGTGAGGTAGGGAGACTTTCTAAACAAAATAAAATAATTACATTTAGTTTACACATGAATGGTAAGCTGCTCTATTTATTATTTTTGGTGTCAATACTTGTCTTTGTTCTTTATAATTTCCCATTTTATAACTGCAGATGTTGGTTCTATGTTTCAAAATATACCCTATTTAAAAATACATTAACATTTCACAAAATTACACTTAAAATTAAATTATGAATAATTCTAAACTATTCCTTACTTTTTAAAGCTCAAGATTAAATTTTTTGAGTAGTTAAGTTTCAAGATAAAATTATTTGTGTATTTACTTGCTACACTTTCTTATTATGATTGAGAATAGCATCTTCTCTGAGGAACTAACATTAGCAGATGAATCAGTTATTATCACTGTCAACATGCCTTTGTTAGAAACCTTTATTTAAACAAGATGGTCAGGCCAGTTTAATCTGTTGACAAAACCCCATGCGTGAATAAGTATAGGACTTAAAGGGAAAAAAATGTGATGAGAAAAAAATTTTTGTTTATCCCTAGGCTCCTTTTTTTTTTTTTTTTTTTTTTTTTGCCAAGCATGAAATTTACCTCAGCTTGATTGCTTTACACACATTGTTGTGACGTTGCACCATTGGGAGACAGGAAGAAAAAGAGGGAGCTTTGACTGTGTGGTATGTATCTAAAAGAGTGTATTAAAGAGGGAGAAGAGAATGAACACATAAGCAAGCTGGTTTGACCAGAAACAGAACTGCCTGTGACAGATTAAGAGACAAGCGAGGCTTGGAATCTGAGAGCAAGCAAAGAGAGTGGAAATTTACAGCTGCCTGTGTGAGTGTTCAAGTGATCATTTTCTGCTAACGTTTTCCGGTGGTAACTGTTACTCTTCAAAGAGAGAGACAGAAAGTCAAGACGGGATTGTGGAAACTCTTTTCTCCGCCATGCCTTGGTAATAGGAAGCACCCTCTATTGAATGGAAGATAAAGGCTACTTCATCTAACGTGCTTTGAGCCCAGGAGAGAGCTGTCTTCAGCACCTCACCATGTGTCTACTTTTTGTTGCTTAGACAAGCCTGGGCATTTCTATAACATTTGGTGAGTATCAGCCAGGGTATAGAAGCAGAATTAATATGGTAAATGTTAGTTTTAGTTGAAGTTTTACACTTAGTGCTTATATGTTCATTTTAAATCATGTCGTTACCTTGTTTCTTTGTGCATGATAAACTGCTGTTACTAGGAGAGGTTTAAAAAAACAACTACAAAACAATACTTCTCTGTTGCCTACGGCACTTGAACCACTACCAACTATGTGTCCATGAAATATCTTATTTTGGAAATAGATTTTTATTTACAAAGAGTTTCTAAAAATAAAATAATGGCATATATCATTTTTCATGTTTCTCTTTAAACTGCATGAAAATTCAAAAGTTATCTATGTCTAGTGTCAGTAAGTTTGAAATTATAGTTATGATGTTTGGTATTATAAATTACTATAAATTACAGCATTCCCTCATGATTCAAATAGAAATGTTAATCATACCATTAATTAAAAAGATATATAATTTAAATGTTGAATGCTCTGTTAGATCTAATAAGTGACACATGATTTTTTTCAGACTCCTATAATGAAAATTAAAATTAGACAATTTACATATCAGATTTACCATTTGATACAAAATGAATGCACATGGATTTTAAATTAAAGATTTTAAATTATTTTGTTCTTAAAGCTGATACCAAGCTCTCATATAATGTTGGTCTGATGAAGAACTAATATAACAAGATGCATATATGTGTGTAAGCAATAGAGCAGAAAAAGGAAAAATAAACTCTTAAAATATGCATTCACATTCTGTTATAAACAACACAAGAGATCATATGCTAACTTTATATATGTCCTTTTAAAGGCATCAATGGAAGGCATGTAATCATTCCTCTGTGGGAGGAAGTGTATATTGTTAGCTGCTGAACTGAGTCATTGCATAAAGATGAACCATTCCAAGCAAAGTTTCTAATCTATTCTTTGCCAGCCTCAAAAATATGTTTTTATTGATTCAAATGAGTCCTTTGAGACAGAACAACTTAGCTGAAATGAAAACTTCAGTAGAGTGTCAGTAAGCATATTAAAAGGATTTGTACCTAACCATAACATAAAATGGCTGTACTTTCTCTGATGTTTCTTCTAAGTATGCAGAAGCCTGTAGAACAGGTTTTGTTTTGTGAGGGTTTTTTTTTTTTTTTTTTTTTTTTGGCCTGTTGGTCTGTTTAAGAAGGAACTCAGCTGGTCTGTGGAAACCTTTTCTGGGTCAGTATCTTGCACTTAAATTAGTCAAAAGTAGATGCAACAGTGAAATATCACAAACAACTTTTACTTCTTCACAGAATTCCCCACACTCAGTCCTTCTTGGACTGATGGAGAATTGGCACACAGCTTCAATATTCAAAATATTTTTTTTTATTTTGAACTAGTAATTCTTTGGTATTACCTTAGTGGTGGTACCATTTCTTAAGCCCATAAGAGTGTAAATATAGAAATAAAGAATAAGTCATTCCCAGTTGATAGATGTTTTGTACTCTAGAAGTTCATTTGTGAGTGGGTTCTTGGGAATTGGGGATTTATCTTCCCTGGAAAACAATTTAACAAATGATTTTTAGGCTTTTATTATAGCCTAAGAATATATTTTACTCACATAGTAGCAAAACCATTGCCATCCTGAAAAAATATTAGAAAATCAATTCTAGTAATGAAACTAAATATAAAAACAATTATGTTGAATAAGGCATTATCTTTATTTATTATAAATATTAATGCGCTTGAAGAAAAGCAAGTTTAATAAGAGGTAGATGAGTATTTGGAAGGATGCTTATAAGTAGGACTTCTGGGTACTTTTAAGAGCTTTCAAGATTGGTTGCACTGTATATGAAATTAGTCTCACATTAAAATCAGTGATTTTTCTTTTCATTGCTACAAGGCTATTTCTAGCCATTTGCTTTTATGCTTATTACCCCATGTGTGAGCTTTAGCCCACTCTCTGGCACATAAGTAGGTACCTAATAAATAGATACGAGATAAGGACTAAACTCTTTTTTTGGTTCACAAAAATGGAACTGAGTAATTTTTCATAGGTATCCAAAATAGGAAAGGGGTTTATGGATACACAGTTTTTATTATGAGAGAGAGAGCCTGACAAGAACTGATTGAACTGTGAAATGCAAACAAAGCAATAGTAGTACAGAATAGGCCTAACTATTTAGAGAAAAAGAAAAGACCATGGGATAACTTGGTAGCGATCCTGAATGAGTAGGGGTGGTGATGAGAGAAGCAGTTTACAAGCTAGATATCTTGAGTACTTGAGGCATTCTGAAGTAAGATGTCAACTTTAACTCAGAAGAATTATGTATTTGCAAATGTGTACTAGGATCCATACCAAGAAATGTGGCCTGTTTGGAAAACTCAAATTAGGTCAATCCAAATTCAGGTTAGTTACACTGGTGCTAAAAGTTCCTCTAAAGTGCAAATATATAAAATTTAAAAGTTATTAATACAATAAACAAATGTAATAAAGTAATTAATAATAAGATAACAATACAATGAATGTATATTACATTTATCTTGGATAATTTTAAGTGGCAGAAAAACTTTCCTATTTGACCAAAAAAGCACTGTCTTTGTTTATTTAAAAAAAATTTAAACTAAACCTACCACCACATAATAAAAATTCAGAAAAGTTCAGAAATTGCCATTTTTTCATGTGGCAAATCATATTTAAAAAGTAATGATTTTGCATAGTCCTAAGTGGCATATAACAGGTGCTTAATAAATATTGATTGAATGAAATAAGATGGAATAATTTGAGCAGTTTTTTATTTGAGATATGGATGTCTGTATTTACATGTGCATATATATTTAAAAATGTAGCTTAAAGATAATATTTACTGATATTTCTTTAACAAGGAAAAAAGCTTTTAAAACTATATTAGCATGCTTTTTAATTATGGTTCTCCTTAGTATTCCATTGATAATTAAAATAATTGGTTTAAATTGAAATATTTACTGCTTGTAAATGAGACAATATACTTTTCAGTTTTGTAGCTTAGATGTCTTAAATTTTTGGCAAGAACACATCTAGTCTCTTCCATCTTTGGAAGGTATGAAAGATTATATTAACCTACCCAGCCAGAAAAACTATACAAACCTAGAAGTCTATAGCATATGAGCTGTCTGCAGCTAAATTACTTTCATCTGTACTCTCCCATGTTAATGTTTTTATAGATTAACAGTTCAGAGACAGGCACAGGGGCTTACTGAAACTATGAAATAGTTACATTTTAAACTATAACTATAAACCTTGTCTTAATATAAATAACAGTAATCAAAGTTTTATGATTGCTATGTGTATTATGTATGTGTTTACAGGAAAGACTTAACAAAGTGAATTTTGAGTTTCCATTAATGATTCTGTTATAAAGAATAACCACTGTGAATTTCAGAGATCTGATGTTTGATTATAGTTACTAGTTTTTGAGAATACTGACCTAGCTTCAGATCTCTGTTATAAATTGAGATTGTGAAATTCTAATATAAAATTATCATTCATTGACAATCATTAATAGCTAATAGATGTAAAAAATTTTAACTTCAACAAATGATTGGAGCTGTCAACAGGAACATTACTATGAACCTAATGCATGAAATTACTGGTTGTTTTTCCTGCAACAGTAATCTAGTAGGTTATTTATAACAAATAAATTAGTAATTGTATTCCTAACCTCATACGCTAATTTTATTTTTAAGTTATTCCAGTGGTTACAGTACATTATAATTAAGGAGGAATTCCCAAGGACATGGGTTTCTCTTCTTATGAAAGAGTTTTTATTCTATATAAATCTGGTCAAGGCTTCCAGATGAATGAGGATGCATAGAAAACTTTCCACAAGTTTTTCATTTCTCTATGTAAATTATTCATATTTAGAAAATGTCTCTCCCTCAAACTCGTTAATAAAACTTAGAAGAACAAAATGATTCCTAGTCATTTTGAACTGAGAAAAAGAATGATCAGTGAAAGTCCTCATTTATACTTTATTGTCTATTGATTTTCACTTATTTCTATAAATATTCAAGTACAAAATTCAATTGGGATGCTTTAATTACACCTAGGATGTATATTTAAAAATGGAATAGTTGAAGGATAGAAGACATTGAATGGAAGATAACTTTGAATGTGCTTTGTAATGGATTTAGTGTCATAGTATATGTAACTATAATGATACGCTTTGAAGTTTATTACCTCTGTGACAGTAACTCTAAAATATGATTTTGCCAGAGGTAGGGATGGCAGGATATAAGGGGAGAGACCCACTTGAATACAGCGAATACAGTAGAACTTTTAGGTATACTTTTTTATTTTAATATTTACATTCAATCAAATCTACCCATTTTAAGAGAACAGTTCAATGAATATTGACAAATGTATACATTCATGTAACTTTCATCCCATTTTTAAAAAATGAATCTTATAGGCCTAAGTATTTGCCATAGATGCACTTTTAATTGCATTATTTCTATCTGTGAGTTCTGTTTGGAATACAGATTTTTTAAAAAATGGTACTTCCTGAACTTATCTGAAATTTTTTTATGTGATGGTAGGTTTATTTATTTATTTATTTTTAATTCAAGAGACGATACCCATTCCTTAAGTTTAAATTATCAAGCTCAAAGAAGGAATTTTAGGTGAAGGGAAAGAAGGCTCGGTTTTGAATTGGCTTCCTTACAGTGAGTTAGCAGTTTGGTTGTACTTTTTATGGTTTTACCCATGGGAATCTTGAAATTTTTCTTTGCTTCAGAGATAAATTTCCCACTCCCTTAAACTTCAGTGGAAACCTTTGAAATTAGGACTATTATTGAACAGCACAATTTAAGGTTAGATATAAAAGACTAGAAATACCCATTAGCCTCCTACAGATATTATATTTATTTCCCTTTAAAATATTTTAAGGGATGACAATGAGGGCATTTAGTGCCCCAAATGACCTTTTCTCTTAGCTTCTCCTTTCTCTCTTCAAATACTCCTCTCCTCTTACTTCACCGAACATATTCAGATGGGTTCACCCAAGTGATTGATTTTGGTCCATCTTTAATAGCATTTACACATAAGTTAGAAACATGAAATATTTCACTGTGTATTAGGAAAGGGAATGTTGCCAGAATCGACTACAAAATCTACAGGGACTGAATTCCCTAGGAGCAGAGCTGAATAATCTTGTTTGGCTTTTTCTCCAGAGTCTGAGCCACTTACTGCTCTATGAAATTTCATAGCCAAAGTAACAGAAATCATTTTGTCTGACTAATGCTTTGAAAAGACAGGATAATCAGATATTCCACAGTTTGAATTTTTAAAAAATGGTTGTTTAGTTATAAAAAAATCGTTTATGAGGTGTTTCCATTATAAAAGCATTTGCATGGTTATTAAACAAAGTTTGGAAAAAAAAAAAAACAAAATTTGAAGGAAGAAGAAAATTATCCACAGCTAGCTACCCAGAGGCAATCACTATTACCTTTTTAAAACATTTTTTTCTATGCATAGATTTTTGTCTACTTGTATTTTTGTTTGCTTTTACACAGTTGTAGTTAAACTCTGTAATGTGGGATGGTATTTTTAACATTTCCATTTTTTCACATTCTTTATAAACATTTTCATAGCCATATACTGTATTTCATCAAACCATTGGTTATAAGGCATATAAGAAAGAAAGCAAAACTGCAGTTACTATAAGATCTCATTAACTGTAAGAAGTGGAATTACTACTAGGTCAGAGGTTGTGAATATTTAAAGTTTCTAGATCCATATAGCCATAAAACTGCCCAGTTTTTTTTTTCCCACCAGTAAAAAAAGAGAAGGCTTGTTGCATCTCACCATCAGTAGATTTGAATTCTCAAAACAACAACAGAAAACTTTGTTATATAATGGGCAAAGCAGTCTTTCACTTTGAGTTTACATTTTTTCATTATAGAGAATAAACATTTACTATGTTTTTAATTGGATTTTCTCCTTTGTGGTTTTCCATATCTATATATAATTTCCTTAATAATTTTCTTAATTCATTCTAAGAGATCTCCTTTTATAATGATATTAGTTTTCTGTCTTTTATTTTTATACCATGGAATTTTCTTACTTGTTGTTTGCCTATAATTTATTATTTCATCCATAAAAATTCAAAAATTTATTAGATTCGTAGCATATTTGTATTGACTGATTTTTCAGTCTTTTCACTTGAGGTTTATTTCATCACTTCTAAAATTAGAGAAATTATTTTACATCCAGAAATTTGAAAGTCACTCATATTAATTAACATCTGTATCAGGGCTCTTTTGTTCCATTGGTCTGTTTTTGTCTACCACAGTTTTACTTATAGTACTTAATAACACTTTTAATTTCATTCCCTTCTAAGTAATCTATCTTTTTAGGATTTGTTATCCTTGCTTTTTTGTATAGTTAATTTAGTTACCAAAAACTTTTTTGGACTTGTGATTGGAATTATTTCAAACCAAGGACTTGAAGAATAATTGACATTTTATTAATATTCATTTTTTTCTATTCAAAAACAAGGTTTTTCTAATCCGATCTTTTCTTAGTTATGTGCAGTTTTCCCATATAATCTCTTTATTGTTTCAGGAAATAAGAAATGTGCTCATAATTAATAATGCAGAAAAACACCAAGATAGAAAAATTTTAAATGTATCACAAATCTCTAATTTATTGATTCACATGTAGCTATAAAAAATAATACAGTCTAACCAATGTACTGTATACTTGAAAATAATTTAAATAAATAAATTTTTTAAAAAAGAAATGTCTTTGGAAAGTTAGTGTAATAACTCAAGATGTCCCTTTCAAATAAACACACTTCAGATTTCTTAAAAAAAAAAAAAAGACATTTTGTATACCCTTCATCCAGTTTCCCCCTATAATGACATCTTGCATAACTATAGTATAGTATCACAATGAGAAAATTGACAGATATAATTTACAGACCTTATGTAGATTTCACTGGTTTTACATGCCTTCATGTTGCATGTATGTATATTTAATTCTTTGCAGTTTTATCATACGTATAGTTTCATGCGAACATCACCATAATCAAAATACAGAACAGTTCCATTGCTAGGATATCTTCAACCTTTTTTAGCTACAGCCATCTTCCACCCTCACCCCTCCATAACCCTTGGCATCTTCTGTTTTCCATCTTTATAATTTTAACATTTTAAGAATATAGAATGGAATCATTCAATATGTAACCTTTTGAGATTGGCTTTTTTCACTCACCATAATTCTCTTGAGATCCAAGTTGTTGAGTATATCAATAGCATGTTTATTTTTATTAATGACTAGTAGTCCACTGTATGAATATATCACAGTTTAACCATCATTGCTTCCAATTTTTTGCTATTACAAATAATACTGCTGTGAAAATTTGTGTACAGGTTTTTGTTTGAAAATAAGTTTTCATCTCTTTGTGATCAAAGCCTGAGAGTGCAATGGGTTGTATAGTGATCATATGTGTAGTTTTATAAGAAGCTGCCACATTCTTCTTTAAAGCAGCTGTACCATTTTACATTCCCACCAGCAGTGTATGAGCAACCCAGTTTCTTTGCATCCTCACCAGCATTGGGTGTGTTGTTACTATTTTTCATGTTAGTCATTTTGATACGTGCATAATAATATCTCATTGTGGTTTCTGTTTGCATTTCCTAATGGTTAATGATGTTGAACAACTTTTTACGTGCTTATTTGCCATCTTTATATCTTCTTTGGTGAATTATCTGTTCATTTCTTTTACCCATTTTCTAATTGGATTATTGGTTAATTTACTGCTGAATTTTGAGAATTCTTTAGCTATTCCAGTTACAAGTTCTCTGCTGGTTTTGTGTTGGTTATGTGGGTTTTAAATATGCTATAATAATATACTTTTATATTTAACTTTTTAAAATTAAAATTTATAGTTTTTTTCAAGTATAGATCTGAAGTAGATATTGTATGTAGTTTTCAGTATGAATGAGATATGTTTTTCATTATATTTTCTAACTTGTTATTGCTTATGTATGAAAGCTAGTAATTTATGTATATTTATCATGTATTTGACTACTTTATTCAAATCCTGTTAAGTCTGAGTTTTTTAGTTATTTGTCTTAGATTTTTAATGTATATAATCATATTATCTGTGAATTGCACATCCTTCCCTAATTTTGTACTAATTTCTGTTTTATATTTTAATGCATTGATCAGAACATATAAAAATGATAGTGTGATAGTAATGGTTTTTATTTGTGCCTCTTTTAGTGATAATGACTCCATTAACAATGATTTTTTAAAAATTCTTTTAATAAAAAATAGTCATTTTTGTCAAAACCCATAGAACTATATGCCACAAAGAGAGAACTTTATGGTATATAAATTAAAAACAAAACAAAAACAAATATGAGCCACCCAAAATGTAATACAATCTGTAACAAATAAGTAAGTTTATTACAAATAACTTATTACAAATGAATGACAAGTTATTAAACAACTCATTACAAATGAATGACAGCGATAATTATGGAGCAGGAAAGAACTAACCTAGGAATCTTTGGAAATAGTATTTTGACTGGATACAGGTTAAATAGAAATATAAGGGTACACAGATACTGTTCTCTATTTGGGTTTCTCACAGGGACATGAGTTAGCCATTTTAAAAAACACTTTATATTTTTATTTTTTCAATTATAGTTGGCATACAGTATTATATTAGTTTCAGGTATACAACACAGTGATTAGACATTTATATAACTGATAAATCCAGTACCCATCTAATACCATACATAGTTATTACAATACTACTGACTATATTCTCCAAGCTATACTTTATAACCCCATAACTATTTTGTAACTACCAATTTGTTCCTCTTAATCCCTTCCCTGCTTTACCCATCCTACCACTTCCCAATATGACAACCATCAAAATGCTCTGTACCTATGAGCTTGTTTCTGTTATTTATTTGTTTATGCTGTTCTCAAGATTCTACATGTGAAGTTTGTCTTTCTCTGTCTGACTTACTCCACTCAGCACAGTACGCCTCTAGGTCCATCCATGTTGTTGCAGATGGCAAGCTTTCATTCTTATTATAGCTGAGTAATATTCCATTGTATATATGTGCCACATTTTTTTTTTATCCATTCATCCATTGATGGACACTCAGGATGACTCCATATCTTAGCTACTGTAAATAATGCTGCAGCAAACATATAGATTCACATGTCCCTTCAAAGTAGTGTTTTGGGTTACTCCAAATAAATACCCAGAAGTGTATGGATAACTGGGTCCTTCTTTGTCTCTTTGTATAGCCTTTGTTTTAAAATCTATTTTGTCCGGTATAAGTATTGCTACCTCAGCCTTTTTGTTTGTTTGTTTCCATTTTCATGAAACATCTTTTTTCATCTCTTTATTTTCAGTCTCTGTGTATCTTTCAATCTGAGGTGAGTCTCTTGTAGGCAGCATATATAAGGATCTTGTTTTCTTTTCCATTCAGCAACACTATCTTTTTATTGGATCATTTAATCTATTTACATTTAAAGTAATTGTTGCTTGATATGTAGCTATTGCCATTTTATTATTCATTTTTTATATTTTTTTTCTTTTTTTTTAAGTTCCTCTAACATTTCCTGTAATACTGGCTTTGTGATGATGAACTCCTTTAGCTTTGTTTTTTTTTTTGTTTGAGAAGCTCTTTATCTGTCTTTCAATTTTAAATGATAGCTTTGTGGGTAGAGTAATCTTGGTTGTAGGTCATTGCTTTTCATCATTTTGAATTTTCTTTGTAGGTCTTTCTAGCCTGAAACATTTCTATTGAGATATCACCTGACAGTTTTATGGTGGCTCCCTTGTAGGTAACTAACTGCTTTTCTCTTGCTGCTTTTAAGATTCTCTCTTTGCTTTTAACCTTTGGCATTTTAATTATGATGTATCTTGGTGTAACAATGATTTTATTTTTTATTGAGCTGAGATTTATTTATAGATTTTATTTTATTGATGACTTTGTCATAAACTGAAATAATTTTAATTGGACTTATTTTTTTCTCTTGCTCTTGATTTATTTATTTTTTAAAAAATTTTTAAGCACTTTATTTATTTATTTGTTAGACATTTTATTTATTTCCCCTGCCCCACAATCTGGTAACCACTAGTTCATTGTCCATGTCCATGAGTCTCTGTTTGTCCTGTTCATTTGTTGCTTTTAGGTTTATATCCCACATATTAGTGATATCATGTGATTTTTAGCCTTTTCTGTCTGGCTTTTTTCGCTTAGTATGATTATTTCAAGGTCCATCCACGTTGTTGCAAATGGCAGTATTTCATCTCTTCGTATGGCTGAGTAATATTCCGTTGTATATATGTACCATAGCTTCTTTAGCCAATCATCTGTTGTAGGACACTTCTGTTGTTTCCATGTCCTGGCCCCTGTGAATTGTGCTGCTATGAACATTGGTGTGCAAATATCTTTTCTGTTATGGGTTTCAAGTCTTTGGGGTAAATACCCAGTAGAAGGATTGCTGGACCATATGGTAGATCAATTCTTAGTGTTTTGAGGAACTTCCATACTGTTTTCCATAGTGGCTGTACCAATTTGTAGTCCCATCAGCAGTGTATGAGGGTTCCTATTTCTCCACATCCTTTCCAACATTTGTTATTACTTGTCCTATTAATTATAGCCATTCTAAAACGTGTAATAGATGGTATCTCATAGTGGTTTTGATTTGCATTTCCCTAATAGCAAGCGATGTTGAGCATCTTTTCAAATAGTTGTTGGCCATTTGTATTATTGGACTTATTGATAAAATTAATTATATACACCAATTTCCCCAAATTAAATAATCCAATTTGATATATTCTATTAACATAGTCTGATTTTATTGACAAGAATTATATGTACGTAGGATCTACATTGAACATATTTTAACTGAAAATAACTTAAATTATTTTCCCTAGTAACTTCTGTTTCCATTTCTATCAGTAGCTATTCTAAACTTTTTTTTTTCTTAAAGTCCATATTATACTCCTCTGTTCTTTATCTCTCTCTAGTAGTGACTTGTTCTTCTACTTAGCAGAGAAAATCAAGATCACAGAATAAAAATAGGTATGTAATACAGTCTTTATTTTCCCCAACATATATAAAATGTTATTCAGTTTATAAAAGATTGACATATATTTATATTATATCTATTATATGTAATCTATAAATATATGTCCTAGTCCCAATAATAATTAGTTGTGTCATTTTTGTTTTAGTTATGTCCCTTGCTGGGTTTATAGCAGAATTGTGTGTGTGCACACGTGTGAGCACTAACTCAATTTGAATCTTGATTTTTTTAGTAGTTGAATTTAACACATCTATATGTATTTTGCTCTTATTCCTTTTGTACTATTTTGTATTCTCTAATTACTATTTGCTTGGCCTTTACTTTTTCTTTCCATTCTTGATTCTTACTGATTCAAATTATTTTTTGTTCCTTTTTCCCCCTTTTGATAGTTGAAAGTTTTGCCTATTGTATCTGTTGTTCCCTTGAACAAAGTCTATAAAATAATTTTATTTATTTGTGTTTTTCCAGGTTATTGTTTATTTTTTGTAACATTTTGCCTCTATCAAAATGCTTTAAGAGTACTTTGACAGTTGTATTAAGTTTCACAGACACATGTCAGCCTTCATTTAGACTTAACTATAAATTTTATTGGTTTCTTTGCTCAACTCCATATCTTTTTCATCTACTTACTCACGTTCCTATTTCTTTATTTTCTTCCTTTCTCTTCTTCTAGTCCTTCTCCATCTCCTCCCTTAAGTAATTTTACTTTGCCCTCACAAACGTGTAATAGTTTTTCCCCAGAAACTATGTAAACAGTGTTTCACTGTTTTTTAACATTTGTTTTCGAGTCACAAATGTTGATTCTTCTCTTAGAGTCTAGTTCTTGGGTGCTGCTCTGGATTTCCCCACTCTTTGGAAGTTCGTAAGATTTCTCCTTAGTCTCAGAGTTTAGAAGTTTTAGAATGTTCTTAGAGTTGGCCTTTTCGCATTCTCTCTGTATATCCCCTAGCGTATGTAAATTTGAAGACATGTGCCTTTGTTCAGCTTAAGGAAATTTTCTTCCATTATTTTTCTTTGTTGATTTATTTGTTACTCTTTCTTTGTCAGTTATCTCTGTTTTTCTTTTTCCTTTAAGAACTAGTATTCAATCAATATTGGCTCTCCGGATCTATCCTGTATATTTCCAACCTTTCTCTGAATAGGTTCTTATTTGTTTTTGTTTGTCTTTTCCTCTCCATTCCAGGAGATTTCCATGGCTTGGTCTTCAAGTTGCTTATTTGTTTATCACTTCTGTACCATTCAACCAGTCAACTATTCTACTGCATTTTTATTTAGTCATGCATGCTTTTAGTTCTAAGAATGTTTTCTTCTTCACCGTTCTTAGCAGCCTGTTCTTATTTTATGAACATGATAGCATATCATATTTTGGGGAGAGGGGATATTAATATATATTTTGTCTTATTTTAATGGCTTTTCTCCCCCCCCGCCCCCCGCCCCTGAGTTTTGCTCTGTTTATAAATAAATATATGTAGGCTGACTAATTTTGTACCTTTCAGTTATTCTCAGTCAATTTTCTGTGGGGTCATTTCTACTCTATGCAGTTTTGGATTATATGCCCATGGGGGGGTATCTATGACTATTATTGTGTGTGTGTGTGTGTGTGTGTTGTGTGTGTGTGTGTGTGTAATATATATATATATATTTTAGTATTTTATTTTGGCCAGCTCTCTTTTTGTCTAAATCCTTTTATTTATTTATTTTTTTCAATGATCTGTTCTATCTCCTACAGAAAATTAATTTTGGAAGCGATCTTTCCTGTCCAGGTCCACAGGGTATTTCTGTCCTTTTCTTGTGCTTTTTTCTTCTTCTTTTTTAAATAGAATCTACGTTTTGTGTTATTTATTCTGTGCATTCACTCTTGAAAGTGGAAAAATACAACAGGGCCAGTGGCAGTCCCTGACATTGTGTGCTGCGTGGCCGCTGTCAGCAGTAACGCTAGAGGGCAGGTTGATGCGCAAGGCCCTAACACAGTTTTCAGTGCCCAGGAGGCATTTATCTAGTGTCAATCTGTTGGGATAACAGATTGGCATCTTCTCTCCTGGCTTCCTGAATTGGTGAAATATAGTATATGTTCTAAAATCTCTGAAGTAGATTTTATGAAAAAATTAATACTACCACTTTATATCCATAAGGCACCATTTTCAGGATTCCTTCATTCCTTTTCTATCTTTGGCCGTGATAGATATGAGAAGTTAAAGATTCAGAATGAATATAGATAAGCAATGAATAACCAAGAGCTCATCCTATATGGCCTATCTAATTTAAAAGAGGGGGTTCTTTCTTTAAGAACCCCCTCTGTGGTATGGAGGATCCTTAAAAAATTAAAAATAGAACCACCATATGATCCAGCAATTCCAGTTTTGGGTATTTATCTGAAGAAAATGAAAACACTAGTTCAAAAAGATATATGTGCCCCCATGTTCACTGCAGCATTATTTACAATAGCCAAGATATAGAAACAATGAAAGTATCCATTGATGGTTGAATGGACACACATGGACACGTACACAGAGACACACAGCCACATACACACACATACACACAGCCAAACACACACACACACGCACTGGAATATTATTCAGCCATTAAAAAGAATGAAATCTTGCCATTTGCCATAACATGGATGGACCTTTAAGGGCATTGTGCTAAGTGAAATAAGCCAGACAGGAAAAGACAAATACCATATGATCTCACTTATATGTGGCATTTACAAACAAAAACAAAAACAAGCTTGTATATATAGAGTACAGATCGGTGGTTGCCAGGGGTGGCTGGTTGGGGCGGATGAAATGGGTGAATGGGGTCAAAAAGTACAAACTTCCAGTTATAAAATTAATAAGTCATGGAGGTGTAATAAAAAAATAATATAAGATAATTAAACTGGCTTTAACAAATAAATATAATGTATCTTCGCTTTCCCAAAACATTTGGCAAAATTTTTCTCGATATCTTCATGAGTGAAATGGAAAAATATGAGTGAAATGATATGACTAGGTAAATTCACAGTTAAACAAAAAAAGAAAAGAACTCTCTTAATTTACAGATATAACAAATGATACCCAGATAAAGGTGATAATTTCTGAATCATAATGATCAGTTACCAACTTAGAACTGGATAAGTACCATGTGTTTATTTAGCAGGTAGTGTTGAGTACCCATTGGTGCATTTCTTAAATAACAGGTGGAGTAAATGATGTGATTGGGGTGGGTGCACATGGAATGACCAGCCCAGTTTCTCAAATTGTAGAAAGGATAGCCTCCGAGTTTGAAGGGTATGGGGGTAGGTGTTTATCCTGGGAATAGGGTGGGCCTGGCCATGGTCTGAAGAGAACAGTGCAGTCAATAGAGTTTCACATTAATTTGAAGGGGATCTGGGGGCTCGAACTGCATAGTTTGAGAGTGTGGGATTTGGTTTCCCTCAACTGAAGAATAATGAACCTATGAAATTTTAAAAACATTAAACTAATTTTATATTATAGTTATTCCAATAAATAGGTACATTAAAATATAAAAATAATGAAGTTAAAAAAGGAATACTGAATTGGAGGCATTATATATAACATGTGTTAATTCCTTCTGTTATATAATCCCATTGTCCCTAAAATGTTTGCTTTCTCCACTTAATAATAAACTCCAAAGAGCAGAGATTGTGTCATGACTCTATCCCTAGTACTTAGCAAGATGCCTGTGATTAGTAATTACTAAGCTTATTCAATAAGTAAGTGAATGAATAAATTCAAAACAACAGGCAAATGAAAAATTGGAAGACAGCAAATCAAGAAATGCTGGCTATTTTATTAACATGGATATCCTGAATACATTTGTAATTTTACTAGAATTAGCATTCAAATTCACTTGTTACATTGAGAACTGAGCAGAGCAATAGGTAATAGACAAAAATCATGTCATGTCATATATATAGCATACTGTAATTTGTATCGTTTTGATGTCAGAGAGTACATATTTAGTTGAAATTCCTGCAGCTGGCTATCTTTTGTTTAGTGCTACCTGAAAAAAAATAACAATTACGCAAATGTTTTTAGCCTTTAAAAGAATTTTTAATGCTAAATATTTGAACACTGAATATTTAACATTCAAAGAATAAATTTATGCATTTAAAAAAATGTATAAGTGACTCAAGGAGCCAGAAATGTCTATGACAATTAAGAAAAAAATTATATCTCAATTATTATGCCTTTCTCTATAGTGAAATAATTCATTAACTATGTCATGGAACTTTTTGTAATAATTGCAGCTAAACATTGTAGGGTACCTCACTTATACTAGGCCCTGTGCAGGGTGATCTGCATACCGTTAATCCTAACAACAACCCTAAGAGGAAGATGTTATTATCCTCATTTACAGATAAGAACACAGAGCCTTAGAGAGATCACACACTGTGCCCAAGACCACCCAAGTTCAAAGCAAGAGATTGCTTGCTCTGCGCAACTATCCAGTGATTGTTTCAGCACCCACCCCACCTCCACATTGCATAAACTTTGAAGTACACTCTGCTTTTATTTATTTATGTTTAGGCATGATTATTAAAGGAAAACTTAATGTGTCCTTATAATTTTATTTCTGAGCTTTATAAAGGGACAAGACACAATGTTCTTTCGATGCTCTCTTTTTTGTACCTAACACCACCCACTGAGATTCACAGTGCGGTCGTCACATACTTAAACTTGAGTGCTCTGCCAACTTTCTGTGTCAGCTTTAGAGGCTGACTGGGGACCTTTAACATGCTTTTCAAATGTATCTTTACCCTGAAAGTGGACAAGTTTCCCCTCACACTTACCCTCCCCATATTAGGAAGTTGAGGCATCCCTATCGAAAACAACATCCCTACTGAAAACATGAAATGCTTTTTTAAGTTTTCTGTTTAGCATCAAAATTTATACCAACAGTTTGATTTCTACTTGACAACATATGTATAGCCCATTGGAATTCTTGATCACAAATGATACTGAAGGAATTTATTGGAAGGGTATAAGGTAACTCACAGATCTGACAGAAATCCTAGGGAACCAGATTTAGGAAGTAGTAATCTAAGGGATGAGGGATTATCCTCATTATGGCCAAGGTTATGCCACAGGAATAGCTGAGTTAGAGTGCTGCTGTCAACTGATGTGTATATCTGAGTATACATATTTATGTATAATATTCTTCATTGACTAATTGCACCATTATTAAAAAGAAAAATATTAGGAGAGATAGAATTAACCCAAAAGTCCATCAATAGGGTATTAGTAAAATAAATTATAATAATTTAATAATAAGAACTTGCCAAATAATAATTATACAATGTATCTGTATAATAGAATACTATATTGCTATTAAAACACTGTAAATCTAAACATGCACTTACAGAACAATATTCAAAATATAAAGAGTGGGGAAAAGTTGAAAAATATTATATTTAGTACTATTTTATTTTTGTGTGAAAAATATGCAGCGTCATTATCATTTCTGTGTAAAAAATATGCAGCGTCATTATCATTTCTATCTTTAGTCAAAATACCTAATTTTATCTGCTTATTCTCTAAAAGTACTCCTTTTCTCATTCTTGCATAATATGTAAAAAATATATATATTTATAAAAAGTCAGGAGGAATATATACCAAACTGATAATAGTTGTCACCTCTGGGTAATTGGTCAATGGGAACTTTTGATTTATTACATCATACTTCTGTAATTCTTGAAATATTTTTGCTACTAAACGTAAAGTAAATGAATATTCCTCTACTAACTGGAGGCTTCAATTATGAGATTTTTTTCCCTAGTACTTACATTTTTAGTGTAGATAGGGTGATGATAGTCATATTTGGCTCTTCTGCTCTACGTAAATAGATGTTCTCAAAAACAAGAATTGGTTCTTCTTTCTCCTTCCCCCTTACCTTTCACCATGGTAGTCCTAATTTCATCAGTGAAAATGGTTCTGAATATTTGAAGAGTAAATAAAGAACAGATTCTAAATAATTTTACATTGCAATTTTGTGATTGCTGCGGAGTAGCATGCTTTTAAATATTGCTTTACCACAGTATGTGCATCTTAATGCCCCTCTATAGTTTTATTTGTTTTATTTTATCTATTATCATCAGCAGCAGCGTCATTATCATTTCTATCTTTAGTCAAAATACCTAATTTTATCTGCTTATTCTCTAAAAGTACTCTTTTTCTCATTCTTGCATAATTCTTATTTTTCTATTGTAGTAAAAATTTTTAACTTCGAGGAAACACTTTATAGGTAATGTTTTAAAAATATTTTGTGTGTATTTAAATTTGGCATAAAACAATGAAACTCATTTTAGTTTGATTGATTTTAATGTTTCTAATTACTGAATGAGGTTATTGAAAACTTACGACAATTTAGTGTAATTTAATCATGTTAAGAGTTAAATTCATAATTTTTGTTGTTTGTTTTAGCATTCCATATTGGAAGAAGATATTTCTATAGATGAAAAAATGCCTTTGTTTAGTAAATCACACAAAAATCCAGCAGAAATCGTGAAAATTCTGAAAGACAACTTAGCCATTTTGGAAAAGCAAGACAAAAAGACAGACAAGGTATGAGCTAAAATAGTAACATTATTATTAAAATACATGTATTCCAAGACCAAAAACCAACATAAAAGCTTAATGAAGAACTCCAAATATGATCTGTGATGGGGCACATAGGGTCTCCAGAAATATATTTCAATTGATTTCATGTTTTATGCAACTGATAATTGTCTAGTCTATTGTCTTGAACTCTTGATTCATTATCCAGAGCCTCTGACCGAACTTGGATCCCTCTAGATGAAGTAGCTTAAAAATCTAAGGGATTATACGGGTATATTATATTGGCATGAAGGGTAAAAAGTTTTTATTTAAAGATCAACTGCGGTAGATAGTTTCTACTGCAGTGAAACTTCATTTTAATATTGTTTTAAGGTCCTACCAAGCAGAGCTTCTTTGTAGGAAGGGCTTTTTGGTATTTTAGTTATTCCCTTGAAGAGATGTTGAATCCTACATATTCCATTTCTCTCTAAAGTGACTAGTTTATGGCAAGATTCAAGATATCTATAAAATAAATACCCTTGAGTGCATAGTATATTTCTGTCCCAGTGTATGATACAATCTTGTGTTCTTATAAGGATGTAGAAATATATTTTGCATCCTACACCTTGTAAGTTATATAGAAACATATTTTTAATTCTAGTATACTTCATAATAACAATCTCAATATTGGTCCAAATAGAAAAAAGAAATGACCTTCATAAAAAAGTAAATCTAAATGACAAAAAAGAGAAAAAAAATTTGAAAAATATAAAAAGATACTCATCTTCATTAGTAATCAGGAAAAGACCAGTTAAAACCACATTATACTCATATTACACATGTTGTACTGCGGCAAAAATGAAAAGTGTCTGATGGTATTAAGTGTTAACAAGTATGAAAAGCAATAATTTTTATTTGCTGTGAGCGATCAAGTATAAATTGGGTTTTGGGAACCAGTTTAGTATATCATCTATTATGTAGGAAGGTTTACATGTTCTAAAACCTGCAATTTTGTTGCTAGGTATAAAATCTAGAGATGTTCTTGAACATGTGCCCAGGATGCATGTATAGGAATGTTCATAGTGTTGTGTTGTTCATAGTAACCCCTCAGTAGGAACAACCCAAATGTCCATCAACAGTAGAACTGATAATGAAGTTGTCCCTCCATCAACGGAATACTACAGAGCAATGAAAACTAAGAACTCCTGCCTACACGCAACACAAGTAGTGTTGAGTGAAAGAAGCAAATTATGAAAGGCTACAGGTTACTGTTCCAAATCAGCAGAACTAGACTTTATTGTTTTGGGATGCAAACATAGGTAAGAAAACTACAAAGAAAAATAAATAAATAAATAAATAAATAAATAAATGTCATCAAAGACATAAAAGTATTTACTTCAAAGCTGAAGAGTAACTTCAGGTAACTTCTAGGGTACTAAAATGATGTTTCTTGACATGTGTTGTGCTCACACAGGTGTTTGCTTAATTATCGTTATCTATTTAAAGTACTCTTCTGTGGATAAATTAAGAAACTCCCAGCCTTTAATAAATTAAGGATTGCTTCACTCAGATCATAAAACGTATCTGGAAATTTTTTTTTTATAGTGTCACACTACTATAAATTATTTTTAATTATTTTACCTTATCCTCCTATTCCTTCCTTCAATTATAATGATTAAAATAAAACTATGGTATATTTCTTTTAACATAGTCAACAAATCAAATTGTTAACTAATTGGCCTGTTCTCCTATCCTCTCCTGTATTAATTTAAAATAATTTTTAATAGAGATATAATCCATATACCATATAATCTACCATTTTAAAGTAGATAATTCAGTGGTTTTTAGTATAGTCATGAGGTTGTGCAGCCATCACCACTAATTCCAGAACATTTTCATTGCCCCATAAAGAAACACTGTACCATTAGCATTCATTTCTCTTACTCCCTCCCCAAGCCCTAGCACTACTCTACTTTCTACTTCTATGGGTTTTCCTATTATTCTTTAAATGTAGTCTGGGATTTTTTTTTTAAGCTTCATAAATAGCAAAAAGCGATAATGACTATGTATGAGGGAAAAGTGGATTGACAAAGAAAGTTTATGGGTCTTTACAAGTCATGATTTTATACCAAGTTTATTAAAACATCAGAAGAATAGGGATTTGTTGAAAAATCTTAGCAAATGCTTTAAATAAAGACTAGTAGCTACTGACAAGTCTTTAAAATGGAGTCATTTAATTTTCTTTCAAAGTTAAATTTAGAATTAATTACTAGCAAAGTTAACTGTGTTTGAGTACAGTTTAAGGGAAGATAATTGTTTCAATTATATTAACGAAATAGAAATATTAGAGATATTTTAAGTAAATAAATTTTAGTACCTACTAAGTGGTTTTTGTTTATTTATAACTCCACGGTATTCTTGGATCATAAACAAGGCCTAGAAAATAGTGTTTATTTGTTTGTTTATAGCTTGAAAATTTTTATTCCTTTAAGTCTTAGCATACTTTTTGGTCACTAGGCTTCAGAAGAAGTGTCGAAATCACTGCAAGCAATGAAAGAAATTCTGTGTGGTACAAATGACAAGGAACCCCCAACAGAGGCTATGGCTCAGCTAGCACAGGAACTCTACAATAGCGGGCTGCTGGTGACACTGATAGCTGACCTACAGCTAATAGACTTTGAGGTAAATTATTCATAAAAGTATTATATCTCTGCTTTTCAATTTTAATATATATGACTATCAATATTTGACTTTAATTTCTATTACCGTTCATTATTTAAAAAACCACTTTTTTCTAAAACTTCTAAAATCACTTTAATCTTTAAAATTTTTTAAAATAATTTATAAAAATTTTTTCAATTACAGTTGATATACAATATTATATTAGTTTCAGGTGTACAACATAGTGATTAGACATTTATATCTTATAAAGTTACCACCCCAGTAAGTCTAGTACCCATCCGATACCACACATAGTTATTATATTACTGACTATATTCCCCATGTTATACTTTACATCCCCGTGACTGTTTTTATGACTGGCAATTTGTACATCTTAATCCCTTCCCCTTTTTCACTAACTCCCCTACTTCCCCTCCTATATAGCAACCATCAATTTGTTCTCTGTATCTATGAATTTGTTTTTGTTTTGTTTGTTCATTTATTTTTTTAAAAATCCACATACAAATGAAATTATATGGTATTTGTCTTTCTCTGTCTTACTTATTTCACTGAGCATTATACCCTCCAGGTACAGCCATGTTGTTGCATATGGCAAGATTTCATTCTTTTTTTATGGCTGAGTAACATTTTCATTGTATATATGTACAATGCACATAGGTTGTTTTCATATCTTAGCTATTGTAAATAATGTTGCAGTGAACATAGGAGTGTGTATATCTTTTCAAATTAGTGTTTTGGATTTCTTCAGATAAATATCTAGAAATGGAATTGCTGAGTCATAAGGTAGTTCTGTTTTTAATTTTTTGAGGAACCTCCATACTGTTTTCCATAGCGGCTGCACCAGTTTACAATTCCACCACCAACAGTGCACAAAGGTTCCCTTTTCTCTACACCCTCACCAACACTTGTTTTCTTGATTTATTGATGATAGCCATTCTGAAAGGTGTGAGAGGATGTCTCATTGTGGCTTAAATTTGCATTTCCCTGTTGATTAGTTATGTTGAGCATTTTTTTATGTCTATTGACCATCTGTATGTCCTTTTTCAAGAAATGTCTATTCAGGTGATCTGCCCATTTTTAAAACGGATTGTTTGTTTTTTCAGTGTTCAAAATATATAATGAGTTCTTTATATATTTTGGATATTAACCCCTTATAGGATGTATCATTGGCAAATATCTTCTCCCACTGAGTAAGTTGTCCTTTTGTTTCGCTGACAGTTTCCTTCATTGTGCAAAAACCCTTTAGTTCTATGTAGTACCATTTGTTTATTTTTTCTTTTGTTTCCTTCACCCCAGGAGATATATCCAAAAAAAAATATTACTAAGAGCAGTGACAAAGAGTTTTCCACCTCTGGTTTTGGGAGTTTTGTGGTTTGGGGTTTTACATTTAAGTCTTTTTTTTAGGCAGAGCTATTGTAGTTGACCTCTAGACCTTGTCAGTTTACAATCCGTTATTTTTTTATTTTTTATTTACACCTACAGCACCCGGCCAAGTACTAATCTGGCCTGACCCTGCTTAGCTTCCAGTATCAGATGGGATCAGGCTTGTTCAGGGTGGCATGGCCATAGACACATTTAAGTCTTTAATACATTTTGAGTTATTTTTGTGTCTATTGGTCCAGTTTTATTTTTTTGCATGTATCCATCCAGTTTTCTCAACGCTATTTATTGAAGAGGCTGTTTTTACCCCCACCGTATATTCTTTCCTTTGTCATAGATTAGTTGACCATATGAGTGATTTATTTCTGTGCTTTCTGTTCCGTTCCATTGATCAATATGTCTGTTTTTATGCCAGTACCATTCTATTTCAATTACTATGGCTTATAGTGCAGTTTGAAATTAGGTAGCCTAACTCCAACTTTCTTTTTCTTTCTCAAGATTGCTGTGGATTTTTAGGGTCTTTTGTGGTTCCGTATAAATTTTAGGATTATTTGTTCTAGTTCTGTTAAAAATGCCATTGATATTTTGATAGAGATTGCATTGAATTTGTAGACTGCTTTGCATAGTAGGGACATTTTAACAATGTTAATTCTTCATATTCATGAGCATGGTACATGCTTCCGTTTATTTGTGTCTTCATCAATTTCTTTCTTCAATGTCTTATAGTTTTCTGATTACAGGTCTTTTACCTCCTTGGTTAAATTTATTCCTAGGTAGTTTATTCTTTTTGACGTGTAAATGGGATTATTTTCTTAATTTCTCTTTCTAGTAGTTTGTTATTGGTAATTAAAAATGCAATTAATTTCTGAGTATTAATTTTGTATCTTGTTACTTTACTGGATTCATTTATCAGTTCTAATAGTTTTTTGGTACAATCTTTGAGTTCTCTATATATAGTATCATGTCATCTGCAAATAATGACAGTTTTATTTCTTCCTTTCCAATACGGATGCCTTTTCTTTCTTTTTCTTTTCTGATTGCTGTGGCTAGGACTTCCAATTCTATGTTGAATAAGAGTGGTGAAAGGAGACATCCTTGTCTTGTTTCTGATCTTAAGGAAAATGCTTTTAGCTTTTCTCCAGTGAGTATGATGTTAGCTGTGGGTTTATCATTTATGGCCTTTATTATGTCGAGGTACGTTTCCTCTTGCCTCACTTTGCTGAGAATTTTTATGATTAGATGTTGGATTTTGTCACATGCTTTTTCTGCATCTATTGATATGATTATATGATTTTTATCCTTCATTTTATTGATGTATCACGTTAATTGATTTGTGGATATTGAAATAGTCTCAGATCCTTGGAATAAATACCACTTGATCATGATATTGACATTTTTGATGCATTGCTGAATTTGGTTTGCTAATATCTGTTGAGGATTTTTGCATCTGTATTCATGAGGGATATTTGTCTATAGTTTTTTTGGTTTTTGTTTTTCTCCTTGTAGTGTCTTTGTCTAGTTTTAGAATCAGGGTAATGCTGGCCTTATAAAATGAATTTGAGAGCCTTCCTTTATCTTCAATTTTTTGGAATAGTTTGAGAAGAATAGGTATTAATTTTTCTTTAGTTATTTGGTAAAATTGGTCCAGGGCTTTTGTTTGTTGGAAGTTTTTGAATACTTATTCAACTTCGTCAGTAGTTACTGGTGTGTTCAGATTTCTCTTTCTTCCTGATTCAGTCTTGAAAGATTGTATGTTTCTAGGAATTTATCTATTTCTTCCAAATTGTCCAATTTGTTGGCATATAATTGTTCACAGTATTTCATTAGGATCTTTTGTATTTCTGTGGATTCAGTTTTCCCTTCTGATTTTATTTATTTGGACCCTTTTTTTGTTTCTTGATGAGTGTGGCTAAAGGTTTATCAGTTTTGTTTATCTTTACATAGAATCAGTTCTTGGTTTCACTGATCTTTTCTATTGTTTGTTTGACTCTTATTTTATTTATTTCCACTCTGATCTTTATTATTTCCTTTGTTCTACTCATTTGGGGCTTTATTAGTTCTTCTTTTTTTAGTTTTTTAGATGTAAGTTTAGATTGTTTATTTGAGATTTTTTCTTGTTTCTTGAGGTAGAACTGTATTGCTGTAAATTTCCTTCTTAGAACTGCTTTGGCTGTGTTTCATAGATTTTGGATCATTGTGTTTTCATTTTCATTGGTCTCAAGGTATCTTCTGATTTCTTGATCTAATCGTTAACCTATTCAGTTTTTAGTAGCAAGTTAGTTAGTCTCCATGTGTTTGTGTGGTTTTAGTTTTCTTCTTGTAATTGATATCTAGTTTCTTAACATTGTGATCAGAGAAGATGCTTGATATGATTTCAGTCATCTTATATTTATTGAGATTTGTTCTGTGGCCTAACATATGGTCTATTCTAGAAAGTGATTTATGTGCACTTTAGAAAAATGTGTATGCTGCTATTTTGGGGTATAATGTCCTAAAAATATCAATTAAGTTCATCTGCTCTAATGTGTCATTTGAGGCTACTGTTTCCTTGTTGATTTTCTGTCTGGATGATCTATCCATTGATGTCAATGGGATGATAGAGTCCCCTACTATGACTGTATTACTGTCGATCTCTCCTTTTATGTCCATCAATATTTTCTTTCTATATATAGATGCTCATACATTGGGTATAGATGTTTATGAGCATTATGTCCTCTTGTTGGATTGATCACTTTATCATTATGAAATGCCCTTCTTTGTCCCTTGATACAAACCTTGTTTTAAAGTCTGTTTTGTCTCATGTAAGTATTGTTACTCTACCTTTTTTTCATTACCATTGAGATGAAACATGTTTTTCCATCTCTACTTTCAATCCAAGTATGTCCTTCTATCTGAAGTGAATCTCTTATAGGCAGCATCTGTATGAGTCTTTAAAAATTCATTAAGCTGCCATATGGCTTTTGATTGGAGCATTTAGTCCATTTACATTTAAAGTAATTATTGATAAGTAGGTAGTTTTTGCCATTGGTGTATAAAAGTAGGTATTGTTTTCTGTGTTTTTGTAGTTCTCTGTTCTTGTTATATTGTCTTGCTCTCTTGTCTTGTATGTTGATGACATTTTAGTGTTGTGTTTGGATTCCTTACTCTTTATTTCCTATATATATCTCTTGTAGATTTTTAGTTTGTGGTTACCATGTGCTTCTTATATACCAAGCTATGTTTATAGCTGTCTATTTTAAGTTGATGGTTATTAAGTTCAAACACATTCTAAAATCACTACAACTTTTACTCACCTCCTCAATGTTTATGTTTTCATCATTATTTTTTACTTCTTTTGTGTATGTATGTGTGTTTGTGTGTATCCCTTAATTTATTATTGTAGTTGGTTGATGCAGTGCTTTTACTATGTGTTTGCTTTTGTCGGAGAGAATTTTTTTCTTTCCTATGTTTTCTTATTTATGTTCTTCATCTTTTCTTTTTAAAGAGATCCCTTTAACATTTCTTGTAATACTGGGTTAGTAGTGATGAACTCCTTTATAAAGGTTTGTGTGTGTGAAGAACTTTAACCTTTTTTAATAAAGCAAAAAAGTATACTATAATTAAGTTTGCAGCTAGGTAGCAAGGTTAGTGGCTAGTAATAATAATAAGAGATAACATTTGTTGAGTGGTTACTATATGTTATACAGTTTTAACTATTTATCTCATTTAATTCTTAAAGCAACCTTTGTAATTGATATCATGTTATTAGCCCCATTTTATAGATGAAGAACCTAAAGTTCAAAGATATAATTTACTCAAAAATCACTCAATTACTAAGAGCCTAAGCTGGGATTCAAACTCCGTATCTTCCAAACCTGTTATTTTGTTAAAATTAATTATAAAATATTTTACCTATTTGAAAGCAATTACCTAATTTAACTAAATAATAAATTAGCTAAATAAAACAAGAACCTAGAAACCTAAGTGGTGAATATGTGTAGGCATTTTATTATCTATCGTATATCTAACAGAACAGTGGTTTTTCGGTACAAAATGTACAAGCAAGGCAAGTTTGGATGTCAGCTATTTCTGTGGTAGAATCTTGGTTTTTGTTTGTTTTTTTGTTACTACTATCAGGCTTTTGATACTACTAGGGTCTCCATTAATTCTCAGGAATGAAAGAGAATGGAGATTTCTGACGGAAATTGCTTTTAGTTTTGTCACTGAGGAATTGAAAGGAAAACTAATTACAGTGATTACAGTGATTAGATCAAGATAAATAAGGTCAGGGCTCTGGGGGAATCTGTGAAATACTAGCCCCAGGCTCTCTGGACTACTTAGATTGAGGAAGATGTTTGACTGACTGGAGCCAATGAGGAGGAATGTGGAGCAAGACTTCTCTGGAAATGTGAAGCCAGGTGTATTGGTTAGAAGCAACTCTGGCTGAGGAACCCACCTGGTCTGACTTCAACTCATCCTTCCTTTCATATACACCTGTCTTTTTCTTTCTTTTTCTCCTATACCTATTTCTCTATCTTTTACATTTTTTGCCCAATAATCTTTTTTCATACTTTTTCCTTTTGCTGGACTTGTTCAGTCTCCCTCCCATCTTACTCCTCACTTTTTTGAAGTGGCCATATGTTGAATTTATATGTAGTTTTATTGTTGTGTTTATATACTTTCATATTTTATTTAGTTTAAAATGAGATATGAACCTTTATAGGAGCTGTGCACAGTGTAAAAACATTTGACTTGGAATTAGAATTGCTTTGAGTCCCTGATCTGCCCTTCAATAGTAACATAACCTCTTTGAAACTAAATTTTCTCATTATAAAATAGAAATAATATGAACTTACAGCATTGTTTTAAGTATTAAAGTAAATAAGACATATATTTATATGTTATGAAAGAACACTAAATACATGTGCTATACACAAATGTAAAGTAGTATACTCTCATTTCCTTTCTCAAACTAAAGTTAAATGTAAGCTGATTTATTTTTGTTTTAACCTTTGATGTTTGTTTGCTTATTGTTTTAGTTTGAAATTTAGTTGGTCAATAACCATAAATGAGAAAAAGACCCATGCATTTGGATTACAGTATTACATTTCTATATATATATTTTTTGCACATTTCCCTGAAAGCAACAATTTATTAAGCTATTATCATAATTAATTAACATGTTAGCTCAAGTTAGTTTATGAGATTAGTCTGATTTGCACTTGGAAGAAATGTGACCAAGGATGGTTGTGTTTTGAAGACTGCGTCAAGGATGCATGTCAGGCTCAGTAATCTGGAGTCTTGAGCAGCCACAGAATAGCACGGGGTCAAACTGCTGTCCAGTAACTGGAGAGATGGATGTATGCCAAAGAAAAACTTTGGGTACCTCACAGTATTGTTCAGCATTGGGTTAGATAACAAAAGAGGAACAATAAGAAATACTTATGCAAGTTTCCCTTATTTTACATGGTATACTGAAAATAAATAAATTTAGAGAGGATGTTTATTTAAAAATGATTTTGGGATTAAGTCATTCAGTTGCCTGAAAATTGACTTTTGTGTTATCAAGTAGAGTAAACTTTTATTCTCTGGAATCGTTGGGGAAAGAAGTATTTTTCTGAATATTTGAATTTTCCATGTAGCTGAAGATTCAAATGCGGACAGTTAAATCAATTACTTTTATGGATTACTTTATATTTTCTTTATAAAATGCATTATATGCTTGCCTCTCCTTTATATAATAAGATACTATATATAATAAATTTTTACTGATGAATCAAAACTATTATTAAGAAGATCTATTATTGTGATAATAGCAGACAGTTCTATTTTTTTTTTCAGCTTTATTTAGGTATAATTGACAAGACAATTCTTGACTGTGTTCATTCAATTGATGTAACATGGTGCCTGGAACATACTTATAAATGAATGTATATTCAGTAGATGAAGCTGTTTTCAAGTCCATAGAAAGTAAATACTTATAAATACTTCTTTGTTGAATGAATGGAAAACAGTTAAAATTTAGGACACTTCAGTATTAAGCATTCCACCAACTACATGTAATATTTTCAGGAAGGAGGCAGCATTACTAGCATTATTAGCCTGCTTGCAGAAATGTGCTATGTATCTCTATGGACTAGAAGTATGAATGATGATTCCACAGGCAGCAACTTCCCTTCTCAATCCTAAAGTATCTGTATAAGCTAGCAATAGCTTGATAAAATTCCTCCTAACTTCAAAACTCAATCTATTCACACAGAACCCCATCCTCCTCATCTCTTGGTTCATACTAGTACTAGTACAGCCCCTTCTGGATTAAGAGTATCTTAAGTACTAGGACTAAGTTTTCCGCACCTACTGTGCCTGTGCCCTGTCTTTTGGTTGGTTGAATAAATGGATTTAGGAATGAGAATGAGAGATAGAAGCAGAGGTCTTGAGGCACAGCAGTAAGTCACTTTTCTTAGTAAACTGTGTAGAAGATCATTCAAGAATAATGATACTATCATTTCAGTGAGTGAATAAGCTCTCCTGGGACTTCTTTGACGAGTACAACAGCCATTTAACTATAACATTTCTGGTTTGTTTTTATAACATAAAGAAAAAATTATTACTTTAGGAATGAGCTGCAGCTTTGGCTAGAAAACCTAAAAGAATAGAGCATTCCCTACAGACAAAAAAGTAAACTTTTGTTTAGAAGACACCTAGATGGGCTTTTTGTTAGTTGTCAAAGGCGAGGTCTCTAGGCAATATTTGGAAGGACAAGATTGAAAGAAAAGAGCTTAGATTTCCTTTGCAGAGTAAAGTAACAGAAATTTGAGAAGTGCCCTCTTTCAGGCTAAGTTTTGTAGGAGTAGGAAACAGAAGAGAGAAAGCAGAAGAGTTAGAGGGAGAGACAGGAAGGGGCTTAAGGACAAAAATCAGGAATGCTGAGAAACCTTTAACAATAATGATATGTAGGATTCAATTTGAAGACGTTTCTGCACTATGCTATAATTACCTTTTGTTACCCTTAAACCTTTGATAAAAGAACCATGTGCTAATAGTATATGTTGAGTGAAGGAGAAGGGGCAGTTTTCTTCACTTGGGATAACAAGGTGTTAAGAAAATAACTAGTTGCAGGAGGCAAAACAAGAAACAAGGGTTGGGAGGAGCTAGGAGCGGAGATTTGAAATCCAGAGCTGACAGCAGTGATGGTGGCTCAAGGTATTGGCTTAGATTAGGTGGCAGGGACTGACTGGGGAATCTGTGTGGCAAACTCATTCAAGTATCAAGAGGAAAGTAGTTTGTTGAGGTGAGAAAAATGCTGGAGGATCCTGCTGTTATGTGAATAAGAGCTGGTTAACAGGTAGACCTTTGAGTTAAAATTGTTTAAAAAGGAAATCTTATACTTTATAGCCACAATTTTTTATCTAAGCCTTAAAATTACTATCAGAAAAGAACCACTTCAGCATATTGTTAATGAGGTTTAAAAAAAAAAGTTGTGGTTGAGATTACAAGACTTCTGATTTTGTGGGCTCAGGATCAAACTCAGAGCTGTGTTTTTGAGGTTTGGCCACTATTCAAGACACAGCTTTAGACTCTTTGATGTTTTGAAACACAATGTGATAAGAGATCAAAGGATGAAAATGTATTGCATGTCAGAGTTGATGCATTCATTTTAAAGACAGGTGTGCCTTGCAAAACTGGAGTGGATGCAAAGTCAACTGTTCAGGCTGAATTAGAAAGCTCAAAGAAACAGAAACTTTTCTACTCCAATAATTTTACCGCTAGCAAATATTTCTTGCTATGTTAAAAAAAAATCAGCAAAATAAGCACTCCAGGGCCAGCTTTTTAATAAGCCATTTTATGATCCTAAGTGTTTGAAAATTTCCATCCCCTCCCTGTACCCTGACCCTGATTAAAGTGGTCCTTAACCTTTGGTTTTATTTCTGTAAAAATGAGAAATTACAAAGTCTTAAGATTTGACTGTACTTCATACATTTAATAATTTGAAATGCTTACCATGTGTGTGTAGGGCGTTGATTCTATATTTTGCACCTGCCTTTAGACAAATTAAGTGAAAATTAAGGGTAGGAAAATACTGTATCATATTAAATGGAATTTTATGTTATTGTTACCTATTTTTTAAAAAAAGAAACTAGTGAATATAAACTTTAGAAGCATTTATATCTATAAAGGTACATAACTTATGGATGATTAAGCATCAGGTCCTTAATCAAAAGTATAATCTCTTCATTGTTTGTGTTTCCCCTATAAAAATTAAGACAACGACCATTGATCTTACCATACTTTTAAAGGAAGGTAACCTGCCATAAGGATAAAGACTGCTCATGCCATGTACAATGTACGAAATATTTTGTTTGGCTAGCGCCTTTGATTTCTGGGAAATGCTCCCTCCCTCCCCACTCACATGATTACAGTGAGAGCAGTCATTTTGTGTAGCATGACACCTTGTCCAACACAAAGCTGATTGGCCTACTAGTGGACATCAGGTCAAAGTAGGGCCAGAGTATTTCTGCAGGATTCTGGATCTGGAACAGAGACAGAACTCAGTCTCTAACTAGGAGCTAAAGATATTAGATATAATTTCTTCATCACTGGCGAGGTTTCCTACCATGCAGACTAAAGAAGTAGAGAAGCCAGTCTGCAGAGAAGATAGAGAGAAGAATGAAGAAGATACGTAGAGAGATAGGGGTAGGGTTGGGGACTCTCTGATGAAATTCATTTTATATATATATATATTTATGTAGTTAAACTTAAAATTTTTTGAGAGTAACTAAGTCTGAGCTATTCTGTGCTTGGGTTCTCTGAAACTTTCTCAATATTTATAAATTAGTTTAGTTTAAATTTTAGTCCTCACAGAAGAGTCCTTGCTAATCTATGCAATGAACACTACCACCTCGTGCCCCTTGAGACTGCTCTGCCTATCTAGTTCTGCTATTGAAATTCAGCACAAACATTTGCCTTACCTACGTCCACTATCCCCACCCCCTTCCCCAAACAAACACACACTGGAGCAGAATAGAGAAGTCCATGACTTTAATGCCTACAATTATGTTTCATTCTTAAAAATAAGGTATAATTTACAAACAGTAACATTCTTCCTTTTTAGTGCACAGTTCTGTGACGTAGAAGAGTTATACCATCACCTCAAATTTTTTCAAACTCTTTTGTACCAGCTTCTGCACCTATTTTCAGCCTCTGGCAACCAATGATCTATCTTCCATCCCTGTATTTTTGCCTTTGCAAATGTGTAAATGGAATCATACAGAATGTAGCCTTTTGAGTCTCTCTTCTTTCACTTAATATGATGCATTTGCTGTTCATCCATGTCATTGCCGTGTATCAGGAGTTTGTTCCTCTTTATTGCTGAGTGGTATTGCATTGCATGTGTGTACAAAGGATCATTTATCCATTCCCCAGTTGAAGGATTTATTTTTTTCAGTTTTTAGCAATTATAAATAAAACTTGTAACCATTTACGTGCATTTTTAAAAATATGAATCTAGATTTTCATTTCACTTAGATAAATACCTAGGAGAAGGATCGTTGGGTTGTGTCCGATTTTTGTTTGTTTGTTTGTTTTGGCCTTGGTTTGTTAATTTTAGCCAATTTAGTTAGTAAATGTTAGTGGTATGTCACTGTGGTTTTAATTTTCATTCCCCTAATGACTAATGATGTTGAACATCTTTTCAAGTGTTTATTTGCCACCATATCACTTCTTTTGTCTACTCAGATCTTTTGCCTTCTTTTTATCTTGTTGTTGAATTTTGAGAATTCTTTATATTTTCTGTATACAAGTCACTGGCAGCAATTTTAAAGTGGGATTTTTTTCTTTCCCAATCCTTGCCCTCTTTTACTCTCAGTGAAAGATGCTCTTTATCATTGGTTACTTCTAATTCCTATGACTGCTATTCATCACTTTTTCTTCTCTCTTTTTATCTTTTCTTGTTTGATTCCAGATAATATATATTTCTATATATATTATCCCTTCAGCAAATAATTATTGAGCATCTCATGTCAGGCACTGACCTTTTTTGAATTTGCTAGTCAACACAAGTGCTTCTTCAGGTTTGATATTTAATCTGTTACATTATATGTTATCTTAGACTAACTGGCCAATTTCAGGCAATCTTGGCCATTTCTAGATGTTGCTGCATTATCATCAAAGATGTTTTTAGAGGTTTTTTTTCCGTCTTCTGACTACTTCTAAATCCAGAGCTTTGACATCTGGCTGACTGAGGGATGCAGAAAACTAGTTTGGAAATAGTTTATTCCAGTTATATATGGTGTAATGAATAGGTATCTGCAAAGACTCCATAACGTAGAGACCATCATTCATCATTCATCATTCATCATTCATCATTCATCATTCATACCTGTTTAAATTTTCTCTAATGCTTTCCATTCTGATCCTTTTCTCTGTTTGGAGAAGTTGTCCCTTGTAGCAGAACTTGTTTTTTGTTATCCATAGGGGTTTTCTTTGACTTTGCACACATTTCCTAGTAAACTAGAAGAATGTTTTCCTCTGTGTAAAAGTTGGATAGAGTTCTGTGGAGCTTCATTTCTACTGTTCATTGGAATACCTTATGAAATGTTCCTGTGGCATGTTACTGGGAAGTATGTAAAACATGCTCTTATGACATTTTAAAGAGGGTTAATATTCTGCAGTATTACTGTGGAGGCTAGAAAGGTTTGAACAAAACAAATACTTCTTTCATTTTAAATTTCATGTATACTTTAGTTATACCTGTTTTATACAACAAATATGTTTTTTACCCTCTGTATAAATGAAATTCATGTAATATGAACATTTTTAGTATTTTAAAATTATGAGAGCAACTGATTCCAAAGCAGCCATCCCCAACCTTTTTGGCACCAGAGACCAGTTCTCCTGTGAGAATCTAATGCCTGATGATCTGAGGTGGAGCTGAGGCGGTGATGTTAGTGCTGGGGAGCGGCTGCAAATACAGATGAAGCTTCGCTCACTGGCCCGCCACTCACCTCTTGCTGTGTGCCCTGGTTTCTAACAGACCAGTACCAGTCCGAGGCCTGGGAGTTTGGGGATCCCTGTTCTAAAGTATCCTTTTAAACTGAAGACTCACCTACTAAATTTCTATTAAAATTTGGATTTTGTATAGTGTTTTTTCTTAAAGGAGACTATAATTCACTTTCTCACGTACCTGTTCTCTATCTCCCTGCCTCCCCTCCCTTTAAATTCTTCTTCCTTCTCCCTGACTCCCTTTTCTTCCCTTCTTCTTTGCTCTCGCCTCCTCTTTCTTCCTCTGTTCCTTCCACTCCTCTCTTTACATCTCTCTATGAAATAAAGTGAAAGCAATGAGTAGTCATAGCTATTTCTTTCTTTCTTTTCTTTTCTTTTCTTTTCTTTTCTTTTTTTTTAACGCCTATAGCACCTGGTCGTTATTTCTTATATTTAATCATCCTCGACATTTTGATATTCCAATTTATTTCTGCTGGTTAGATATACCATAATTTATTTAACTATGCCTATTGGTTGTTTCTAACTCTTTATTATTACCACTATGATAAAGATCTCTGTGCCTGACACTTTTTTCTATACTTAAAATGATTATTTAGGATTATTTTCTCAGGCTAGATTTCCCAATGTGAGATTCTAGGACATCAGTCTGTTATCACTAGATTGCTTTATAGCCTCTCCAACAATATATGAAAAATATCAAGTTAATTTCACCATTTAAAAATTACTGTATCAATTTATATCCCACCAGCAATGTACAAGGGTTCCCTTTTCTCTGCATCTTCTCCAACACTAGTTATTTTTTGTCTTATTAATAATAGCCTTTCTAACAGATGTTGACGTAGTATCTCATTGTGGTTTTGAATTCTATTTCCCTTGTAACTAGTGATGTTGAATATCTTATATATCTGTTGGCCATCCATATGCCCATTCAGGCCTTCTGCCTATTTTTTAATCAGATTGATTTTTTGTAGTTGTTATTGAGTTGAGTTCTTCATATATTTGGGGTATTAGCCCCTTATCAGAGGTATTGTTTGCAGATATCTCCTCATTCGGTTGCTCACCTTTTTTGTTGATGGTTTATTTGCTGCATAAAATCTTTATGCCCCCAAATTTGAAAATACTTATTTATACAGATATATATATGTACCCTATGTTCATTGCAGTATTATTTATGATAGCCAAGACATAGAAACAACATGTCTTTGATGGGTGATTAGATAAAAATGATGTGGTACATGTATACCATGGAATACTTCTTAGCCATAAAAAAAAAATATGAAATATTGCCATTGGCAACAACATGGATGGATCTTGAGTTTATAATGCTAAGTGAAATAAGTCAGACAGGAAAGGACAAGAATCATATGATTTCACTCATATGTGAATATAAAATGAAAATCAACAAATTAATAAACAAAACAAACAAAAAAACCTAAACTTGTAGATATAGACAACAACAAAAAAAAAAGAATGATGGTTACCAGAGGAGAAGGGGGTCGGGGGAGGACAAGAGGGTAGAGGAGTCAAATATATGGTGATAGAAGGAGACTAGACTTTCGGTGGTGAGCACACAATAGTGTATACAGATGTTGTATTATAATGCTGTACACCTGAAATTTATATAATGTTATTAACCAATGTTAGCCCAATAAATTTAATTTAAAAAAATTACTTGGACTCTGGCCCAAGGTAGCAACATAGGAGGCTTCTGCATTTCCCTAAGCCCATGGACACACAGAATATATAGTTACACATGGAGGAATTCCCTCTGAGAGAAATGCAGAACTAGCCAAGTGACTTCTACTTATTGAGCGATTGAGAAAATATCCACATCAAAATGGGTAGGAAATGCTGGAAATGCCCACCATAAACCCCACCCTTAGCACAGCACCATGCAATTGAGAGGGAACCCTCAACTCCCAGCTTCTCTCTGAGAAGCAAAGGATTGAGACCACACATCTAGTGCCCCAACTTTTAAGGCTGCCAACTGTAGGACAGGTGCCCAAATCACCTATCAGTGAAATCTAATGGGACTTGCATTCCTGAGTCCCATAGGACTATAGCAAACAAAGAAGCAGTTGTTAATGGCATGTGAGCACTTTTTGCAGCTAGTTTTCCTCCATACACTCCTCCCAGGGCTGGCATAGAGAACGCAGGCAAAAACACCCATTTCCCAGTCTTTCCCTAGAAGGCGACTGCATACTTTATAAGCTGCTGCCTGAGGGTCTGGCTTCTAATTAGCATGCATCTAGTCGCTGACCATGATTCTTCCAAGAGCCCAAAAAAGCTAGTGGGCGCTACCCCTGCCTTCTTCTTCCAGTTTGCTCCAACTAGAAAACCAAGTTGCTTGGAAAGAGCTTGTACACATATCTAGAGTCCCACCTTTTATGGCTGCCACCCAAGGAACAGGTCCCCAAATAAGCTAGCTCTGAAAGCTGATGGAGCTTGCAGTCATTATTCTCATAGTACTATAGTAAAGAAAGAAACATTTTTTAAATGGGCACAGAAACACCCCCTGTGGCTATATATTCAGGCTTAGTGCAGAAGAAGTAGGTAAAAATGCTTATATCCATTTCTCTGTGGAGAGGTTTGACTGCATACTTTCTCAGCTGCTACCTGAGGTTTCAGCTTTTAATCAGCCCGAATCTGGGTGCTGACTGCAATCCTCCCACTTTGGGACATTGACAGGTCTTGGCACACCCTCAACTACTGTAAACCACTAAGAGCAAAGATGGTGGCTTGGAACAATCACAAAATTTTGGCAGGTTACAAGAAGCTCAGGCCAGGCTGATTGACAATGTTCATCTCTTACATAAGATCAGTCTTTCAAGACTGAGAGCAATGGCTGTTTTATCTAATGTGCAAAACCAACATGGAGACTCAAGGAAAAATGAAGAAACAAGGGAATATGTTTGAAATAAAAGAACAAAATAAATCTCTAAAAAAAAGTTTAATGGAATTGAGATTTGTGACATACTTAACAGAGAGTTCAAAATAATGGCTATAAAGATCTTACCAAGGTCATAAACAATGTGAGAATTTCAAAGGAGGAATAGCAGAAAGATAGAAAATATTTATAAAATACCAAACAAATCACAAAGCTGAAGAATACAATAATTGTACAAAAAAAAAATTCTATGGATGGTTTTGACATTAGAGTAGGTCAAGCAGAGGTGAAGATTAGTGAACTTGAAGACAGGATAGCAGAATTTGTGAACCAGAGGAGCAAAAAAGAATTTAAAAAAAGTGAAGATAGCTTAAGAGACTTAGAAGACATCATCATGTAGATTAATACATGCATTATTGGGGTCCCAAAAGGAAAAGAGTAAAGGAAAGGAGAAGGAAGCTTATACGAAAAACTAATGACTGAAAACTTTCTTAACCTAGGTCCAGGTAGCCCAAAAGTTTCCAAATCAGATGGATCCAAAGAGATCCACACCAAGACACATTATAATTAAATGTCAGAGACAAAGAGAGAATTTTAAAAGCAGCAAGAAAAAGCAATTCATTCCATACAAAGGAACCCCCCATAAGACCATCAGCTAATTTTTTTTTCAGGAGAAATTTTAGAGGCCAGAAGGGAGAGAACTTTCAATCAAACAATACTATACCCAGCAAAGTTGTCATTCAGAACAAAAGGAGAGATAAAGTGTTTTTAGACAAAAGCTGAAGGTGTCTATCACCACTAGATTGACTTTACAAGCAATGTTAAAGGAAGTTCTTCAAGCTGAAATGAAAGGATGCTAATTAGTAATATGAAAGCATGAAAGTATAAAACTCGGTGATGAAGGTAGATTACAGTTAATTAGAATAATATTACAATGATGGTAGGTAAATCACTTATAACTCTAGTATAAAGGTTTAAAGAAAAAATATTAAAAATAACTATAACTATAGTAGTTTGTTGCTGAATACATAATAGAAAAAGATGTGCATTGTGACATCAAGACATAGAATGTGGGAGGGGAGAATGGCATGGTTGGATTTGCATTTCTAGTTAGCTCACTCTGCAGAGTAAAGGATGCTTTCAAGTGGAGGGCAAAACTGGAAGGCACACTTTACTAGTTCAGTTGAGAGATGAAAGCTAGAATCAGGGCCATAGTGATTAAAAATGGCATGTCATTCTTGTCTTTATCTTCCATATAAAAATCTTTGCTTCAGTTGGAGAAGCAGACTACTCTCAGGTTGTAGTGTGTGTGAGAGTGGAAGTCTTACACATGAGGACTCTAAGAAGCCCTGTCCAAGGCTGAATATAATTTCCCTGGCTCATGCTACTTACTAGGACTGTGGGATCCCTTTTAGGTTACATATAGCTTATGATCACCTAAGTCAGATATATCCACCTAATAGAAAGCTTACATTCTTTTTTTTTTTTTTTTTTTTTGTCAGCAAGGTGGGAGGGGAATGGATAAAGCAGAGAGGGAAAATTACCAAGAAGTATATTCAAGAAAAAGAAGTTTGATTCCAACCTACATTTGCTAAAATATTTTCATCTATTTTCTCTCATTTATGAAGGTTTAAAAAAATGTTAATTATAATTTTCTTCTTGTATGAAGTTAAAAGGTACAAAAAAATAAAGAATTTGTTATGTCATTTTCACTTTTATATTTTTCTGTGACATTTCATTTACTACTGTAAGAATTAGACTACTAATTGTCCAAATTTTCCACAGTGCAAATCCTATGGAGCTATATCTATTCTGTAGACTGTGTTGAATGTTTGAAAGCACAGCTGACTAAAGAGTAAATTAATATTTTCATATTATGAAGTGTATATAAATACACTTCATATTATATGCTTGTATATAAATAACCTTAGAGATATAATTCACATGCCATACTGTTCACTCATTTCAACTGTACAATATAATAGTTGATTATATTTTCTTTAACAGGGAAAAAAAGATGTGACCCAGATATTTAACAACATCCTGAGAAGACAGATAGGCACTCGGTGTCCTACTGTGGAGTACATTAGTGCTCATCCTCATATCCTGTTTATGCTCCTCAAAGGGTAGGTACATGGTTCCCTTTAAAGCAGGTTTGTGTTTAGAATAGTTGTTAAATGTATTTAGCGTCAGCCTCATTTGAGATATGATAGGTTCTCTTTTGGAATCACAGTGAAGATTTTTACCATGCTCGAGGTCAGCCCTCCAGACCTGCATTACTTAGGCTGCAGCAAAATGTTTTTTAGCAAAGTTCCTTCCATTTATTGCTCTCTTTCCTCTATATTCCTGTTATTTCATGTCTCTTCCTATTATATTATTGCTTGTATTTCCCAATCTTCTCTTTTTCTAGCATTGCAGTTACCCTTTCCTTGATTGCATGAGACCAAATCCCCTAACCCTAATCCTCATTTACACACACGCACGCACGCACACGCGCGTGCGCGCACACACACACACACACACACACGCACACACTTCTTCCAATGGCTAGCATCTGCCAAGATGACAGGCTTCCATGTGGGGATAGAGTAAATATTACTGTATGTATATAGTACCCTAAGAGAGCCAAAATAACTAAAGTCTAGCCAGATAATAGAATCCCTGATTATTCTTTTATATATGTATACTTATTTACAGATGCCTCTTGGGCATTTTGAGGCTACTCTAACTCCTAAATAAAGACCAGAGATTTGGATGTAGCAAGGTTTGCAGACAGCAGACTATCTTCTTATTCTCCTTCACTAACTTTCTTCTCTACCATCTCAAACTTATATATTATGCTGTTTCATACCTAGTGTGTCTTGTCTGTGTTTAATTCCCAGTTCCTGCCTTGTACATTTTTAAATGTTTGATTGTAGCCAACTAACACATAACACAGTTTAAAAATCAGATAAATCATCAAATAGCAGCCTTCTACTTCTTCCTTCTCCATTCCTCAGCCCCATTATCCAAAGACAACCACTTTTATCTTTATTTGTTCAGGTATTTACCTCTACATTTCAAATAATGGGCCCATACTAATCTTTGATTTATCCATTTTAAAAACTACCCTTTGACTTTCTCATAGGTCAGATGATAATTTAGTTTTTTCACCACCACTATTACTCTATTTTCCTTCCCCTTATCCTCCCAATATACTTTATCACAACTTTTAATTTTATTAAAAAGCACATTAAAATTATGACTATGTAATCAATATTCATTGTTGAACAAAGTAGTGTATTATGATTACTTCATTTTTTCTTACAAAATACTGTTTTTACTGGAGAATTACATCTTTCAGTTCTAGGAAGGGAAATATACTTGTATCATGTATTAGAGCAGACTAAACTTACAACAAACATTAAACTTTACAACAAATAAACCCCAAAATGGAGTAGCTTCACCACCAGATAAGTTTATTTCTCACACAATAGTGCAGAACAGATGTTCTAGGTCAGCAGGGGGCTCTGCCTTCTTTAACGTGTGGTTGCTAAGATCACTTTGTTCATTGCCATTTCAGCCCACAGGAAGGCAAAACACGTAAGAGAATTTATGAGCCAGGCCTGGAAACAGCTTATGTTCGCCCATTCACATTCCATTTGAGAGCACTTAGTTACTTGGCCCCTTAATTCTTAAGGGAATCTGAGAATTGAAAAACTGAGTCATTTATCCTACAGAATTTCCTCCATTTTGGGTTTGTCAGATTGCTTCTTAATGGTGTTCCATTATATATATAATATGAATATAAACTTTTAGAGTAAAGGTTATATTTAAAGGCTTGATTAGATTTAGATTCAGTTTTATTTTGGCAATTATATTTTATAGGTGGTTCTCTATCATTCAGATTGCATCATGTGAGGAGACATACACTTAGTAATGCTGAGATTGAGCAATGGGTTCAGATGGTGACAGCCTAATCCATTATAATGTTCCCCATCAACCTTACGCTTAATTGTTTTACCATTCATTGAATAACATTGCCTGATTCCGTCATTTCAGTAGGGGTTACAAAAAGGTGACTTCCTAATTCTGTCATTCCTTGTGTATTTATTGACTAGAGTAGTTTTATAGGGAATAACTTTCCTTCTTCCACTTCAACAGGTTAATTACTCTGAAATACAATTTATACCAGAGAGGCAGAATATATACCTAATTCTTTTCCTTCAGTTACCAATTTAAAGAATAATAAGTTGTCATCCTAGAAACTTACATTGATATCTAATGAGTTTCACTCCTCTCTCTCTCTCTCTCTCTCTCTCTCTCTCTCTCTCTCTCTCTCTCTCTCTCTGTCTCTCTGCCACACCACTCCACTTCCCTCTCCCTCCTTCCTCCTCCCCGCCCCAACTCTCTCTGTGTCTCTTTCTAGTATCATTACAGAACTAGTGTGCTTAATGTTTTTCATACATCTTGTATTTTACACACAGTTTTTTTGATGCATAGTTCTCCATCTGTGGCCCCCTCAAGTTGACCCATGTCCTTTTGATATCACCCCCATTAGTTTGTGAGAGCTTTCTTGCTTTCTGGCACTAGGTATACCAGGCCCATCTTCTGTGTTTCCTAACACAAACCTGGAATCAGCCACTTCTGCCAATGACCCTTGTTCCTTTTTGTGAGGAATGGTTCTTGGATCTGGATATGATCTGGATATTTAGGGGTGCTCATTGAATTGCATTGTTATGGCTTTTAGTTTTTTTCAGTGGACAGAGTTATTTCATTATTTTTAAAGTAAGAAAATATTTCCAGATAGAAGCAAAACATTTTGACTATATTTAGGAGGCTAACTGTTTGTTGAATGACATTTTACAAAACTTTTCCAAATACTGCCTGACGTTGTTTGCTTCCAGCAATAATAACAAAAGGCTTTTTTCCCCTTACATAATATAATCTATATTCTTAAGTTGAGATATTATTACACAAGATCTTTCTTCTACCTATTTTCTGTGTAATCTTTACTATAGCTTACTGCTAGATGAAACAATTGCTCTTATATTTGGCTTCCATTAAATTTGAAAGAGACCTTATATGCTGTCATTATTTGAATGTGAATGCTTATATAGTAGTGTGTCTTCTCTACAATAACACAATTAATTATAGTTCAGAACTACAAATCAGAAGGAAAATATGATTCAGTTATTCAGTTTTATAAAATAGAGATTCAGCATTCATTGGACCTGTGGCAAGTCAGTCATGGTGAAGAACACGTGATTTGTCATGGTTCCTGCCCTCGGGAACCTTATCCATAAGTAGAATAGAATAAATGAGACAAATATTTCTTTTTTACTTAACCTAAGGATATTGTTATTGGGATTTGAAACTTATGGAGTACTTCTTTATATAGTAGGCGTAAACTATCAAAAGCCAATATCCTAGAGGTAGTCAGATTGAAACAGTATATGTGGTATTACGGATCCTTCAAAAGGTATTGAGGAAAATTAGGAATTTCCTTATATAGATTAATGTATTACTAACTTTAAGAAGTTGTCATCTCAGGGAATGACAGTTCCACTCTTGGGCAAAAACTGCTAAAATGAAATGGCAAGTGTTCGATCCAGAGTTTGTTTGTTTTTTTAACCTTCTCTTGGTCCTCAAGAATAGTCAGTACATCACAGATGATTCTAATAAACTTCATCAAATGAAGGGGAAAAATGGAGCTAATTATACACAAAAGTTGGAGTAGAAACTTTTTATAGTCTCAGTTTGGAATTTGAATTAAGAAATGAGAAAACATTGGCTAGAAATCATACAGATTTTTGTATAAGCCAAAGTTTGAGTCTCATTAGAGTCCTTTAGTATTAAGAATTTTACTTAGAGTTTGAAATTCTTTATATGCCTACTTTGTGAAAAACATCATGCTAGACACTCTTGGAAACTAGGGTGGGGATGGGAGAAGGTAACAATAAACAAATATGGAGATAGTGTAAACGAGGAGAGGAGAAAGTAACAAGATAAGTAAAAACCTATCCCCAGCAATTAAGTCGTTTGTAATGAGGTGATAAAAATAAATTTATAACAACTTATTGCAACGTAACAAAGTACAGAATGGAAAGAACTGCTAAAGTAGAATTACAGACAAGCTGTTGTAAGAATGTGAAAGAAGTAGAGAATAATTCTGAATGGTGGGTGATTAGGAAAGACTTAAAAGGGGAATTGGCATTTGAATTAAGCCTTGAAAGATGAGAGAGAATTATAGAGGTGGAAACGTAGGAGAAGCGCATTCTAGGTTGAGAGAATGGCATACTCCAAAGAATTAGCAGATGTGATGGGAGAGGAAATCGAAAAGTTAAGTTTAGAGCCAAATTATGACAGTCAATAAATATCTTACTAATAATTCTGGATTTTAATTGTCTCTTAAGTTCTTTCTCTAAGCCAACAGTCTTTATATCTCCTAAGTCCTCTATAAATAAATGAGAATGTTTTTCTCCTTCACATTTCAGAAACTATACCCCCTTTATAATAACTTTAATATTTCCTCACCTATAACTCTTCCATGTGTGCCAGTAGGCTGATTTTAAAATTATTCTGATAAGAGAACTTGCTAACACTATAAATGAGCATTTTTATAGTCTGCAAATAATCATGCCTGTCTGAATATATTAGCATTTAATGTTAATACGAGTTATTTAGGGAATACTCAAATGATATTTATAAATATTATTCAGAATAAAAAACATAAAAATGAATAAATACCACCCGGTTTAATGAATTCTCTTAAATATCCTTTGCCATTTGATTTTTCTCATCTATCCAGTTTTCTTATCAGTTTAGTTCTCATCTTTTGCTTTTAAAAATATTTTTATCAGAATTTTTTTTAACTTGCAGAGATCATGATAATTTGAAAAATTGCATAGGCTCTTTATTAATGTCATTTTCCCCCTACAGTACAGGAAATATGTTTCCTATATTTTTTCAACATTCTAAGAAAACACTTTTTCAAAAATCGAGATATTTAAAGATTTTTTTTCCAATGGGCTTTGTACTACAACCATAAAAACTAGTATTGTATTCAATGGAAATGTTAAATGATATAACAATTTTTTTACCCTATACTCACTTCCCAGTCTTTTACAACTATGTCTTCCTTTGTTCTATTCTTCCATTATTTACCACACAGTTGTCAATTATATCATTTCAATACTGAGCATGTTTTACTTGGGCTAAACATTGTTCATTTTCTTGAAACTTTATCATACACTGCAATGTAACTCAAACCGAGATTTATTTCAATGTTGAATTTGACACTTAAAATATTGTTATTAAATTAGAAATAGAACAGATCTAGTATGCCACTCCTGAATTATTTGCTACAGTAGACGTTGTATTTTTCTAGTGAAGTTTTTGCTGTGAGCTGTAATTCTACTTCATGATTTCAGTGAATCAGTCAATTCACAGCTATTAATTGTTGGTCACCTATTATATGCAAATCACATATGTATATCTATCCCTTATCTTTTTTCTGAACTCCGGATGGGTATGTTCTACTAATAAGGAGATATTTCTATTTACATATCAGGTATCTCAGAGTGAACATGGTCAAAAACAATCTCTTAATTTCTAACCTGTTCCTTGACTAGTTTATTCATCTTAATGAATGGCACCACCATATATACTATTATATTCAATCCAAAAACATAGAAATCATTCTCTTTTTCTTTTTTTTCCTCTTCCCCAGAAATCATTCTTCAATCCTCAGTTTCCCTTACCCCAGATTTATTCCCCACCCTGCCCTAGCTGCAGCATCAGCAAGTCCCATTGAGTCTCCTTCCAAACAACGTATGTGATCTGCCCACAGTCTGTGATCCTGCTACCGCCCCAGTCCAAGCCGCCATCATCTCTAGCTGGGCTTCTCCTCCTCCTCCTTTCTGTTCTCCCTGCTTCCACTCAAACTCCCAGGCCCATTCGCCTCTGTTTTACAGTCGAGTTTCCACAGGTATCCAGAGTGATCTTTTGAAAGCATACATTGGGCCATGTTAATTTCTTACTTTAAACTCTCTAAAGGCTTCCTACTTAAAAACCGAACTCCTTACCTCACCTTACAGAGCTGTACGTGATCTGGCCCTTGCGCTTCTCTCCACTCCAGCCTCATTTCACACCATTCACTACTCTTCCCCCTACATTGCAACTGTACTGGTCTTACTTCTCCTACTGTAACTCACCAAGTTGGTTCTTGTCTTAGAAATTTTGCAGTTAGTTCCCTCTGCCTCTTCCCCCACCAGACATACTCTTACGGGGAGTATGAACACGGGGAAGCCAGTGACTTTGTCGTGCTTACTGTTGTATCCCCAGCATCCGGAATAGTACCGGATATATTATACAGATATTCGGTGGATGTTGAATGAGTGGTGTTTGAATGAACTTTACAAAATGGTATCTATGCTTCCATTAACAGCAGTATTGAAATGTTTGTTTGGTTGGTTTTGTATGCCATTAGTATTGTTTTGTTAATAGGATAACAAAGCTCTCTATCTCTTGTTTATGCTATAGGTATGAAGCCCCACAGATTGCCTTACGTTGTGGAATTATGCTGAGAGAATGTATTCGATATGAACCACTTGCCAAAATCATCCTCTTTTCTAATCAATTCAGAGATTTCTTTAAGTACGTGGAGTTGTCAACATTTGATATTGCTTCAGATGCCTTTGCTACTTTTAAGGTAATTTTTTTCTCCTGAATCAGCTAGATCATTTAGTTTCAGCATTTAGTTAAAGTCAGTTGGCCTCTGAAGAGGCATTTTAACTTTAAAAAGCAGAAAATTCTATTCTTTAGGCATGAGCATAGCCAACTGTGTATGATGTGGATCATAAAAGGCATCGGTATATAGAATACAATTTATTAGGCCAGCTTGTCACATTGTGGAAAAAAACAACTTGTTACAAGCTCATATGGAATGAATTCCAATATATAAATGAAAAGATGAAAATGTATTACTCTGTCTATAGCATGCTTTTATTTATGTTAAAAACAAAGGGTATAAGTTTCCCCTTACGGTGCATATGCTCTGAATACCTCTGCAAGGATAGCTGGGAAGCAGCAGCAGTGTTCACCTGCAGGGAGGGACCTGGGCAGTGAAGGGGGATGGAGAATTACACCTTTAAATATAAAGACATCACATTATGTTATCAGTGTAATTTTGAATTTCCACATGGTGAAATAAAATACTAATAAATTATGTTGTTTTTTTATAATCATATATATTTTAGAAACTTTTTATCTTGTTTGTTATTATATAGGCGTTAAATGTAATCTAACTTAATTTTTAAATTTAAAAAATTTTAATTATGGTATAATGCACATAACATCGTTCGGCGTGCCCTTCAATAGTGTTAAGTGTATTCATGTTGTCATACAGCTAGTCTCTGTTAAACAGCTCTCCATTTCCCCTTCCCTCCAGCCCCTGGCATCCACTTGCTACTTTCTGTTTCTGTGAATTTGACCATCAAAAAGAGCTTCAGAGAGTATATTAGAAAATGGTGCAGCTAATTTGCAAACTAAAATACTAACACTTATACATCCAATGACTGGTGCCTCCTTCAAGATTTCTATTTTAGAAAACCATGTACTTATTTTTATGGTCCTGCCATTGTTTAATATATTTTGAAACTGTTATCAATGTTTGTGGCATGTTCATTTTTCAAAAATGGCAAATCTCTATCCTTTGAGGGCAGATAAAAGTTTTGGAAACATCAAAAGGCTATTTGACATCCAGGTTAGTGGATAAAGTAGACAATCAAGTTAGCTAGAACTGTTTTAGGTTTGAGTAACAATTATAATGATAATAAAAATAAATTTTAAAGTAACTAAAATAGAGTCTGATTTTCTTCGGTGTCTACCAAATTGTCTGAGGGACATTTTAGAAGAGCAATTCCAAAAATATTTTAAGCTGATGATATAACAGCATCATTGAAAAAAAAAGATTTTCAAGGCAATTATACAAGATAAGATTCATTTAAATATATATTCAGATTTGTTTCTTTAAAGCATTTCAGCAATCTACTTGTTCTATTTACATAATTTCAAATTTACTTCTACTTTTTTTAGGATATAAATATAAATTTCACTTAATTATAATCCATATATGACTTTTAATTTATATATATTATCATAAATACATATTTTAACAAATATCAATGTAATTTATGTACTAATATTAATATATACTTCAATCTTATTACTGTACATAAATAACTCGAAAGTTGACCTAGATGATAAATAGTTCTTTTTAATGGCTCTCAAGAGGTCAAGAAAGGTAAAAGGAGTAATTAGCTGTACTGAAAACCACATATTATCTATAGACTAGGAATTTACTCAGCTCGTTCTGAGAAGGTTCCTTAAATCTATTAAGCCATGATTAGCTCATGTGGTGGCAGGAAGTGTGAGAGTCAGATGAGAAAGACTCAGGAAAAGGCAGAGATCAGAGTGGAGCAGGAAGAAGGCAGAACCTGAGGAAAAGAAAACCTGGTGAAGGGAAGGGATGTAGTGGGGTTCACAGGGAGGTGGGGCCTGCGGGCTGGGCAGCAAGAGGGGCTTCCTGTGACTAAGAAAAGAGAACACAGTGAATGGACTTCAGCCTGAAGATAGCCTGGTTAAGGGGAAGGCAAGGCCGGGCAGCTAGCTGCCTGGGACACGATCTATAAAGGAAACCAAGATATCTCCAGAAATATAATGAAACAAGGAAAACTGAATTGACACAAACTGTCAGGGAGAATCCTATTTGAGGATCACAGTTTACTGTGGTACTTTTGTTTCAACAGCAAAATGTGCAGTTTTGGGACCACGGCTGAATTGCCTTAGATACCAGAGCAAAAGACCTGCAGTGCCATCGTCCCTAAAAGTTTGAGCCAAGTCTGAAATAAAATACCAACCATTAGAATCTGGGTTTGAAGGGAGGATGGTCACCAGCCTGCTCAAGCTTTCCACATGTCTTCACTCATCCTGCCTGCTCCCTAGATTCTCCCTGAGAAAACAGGGAGAGAGGGAGAGCCCATGCCTGGAAGTCTGGGATAGACGGGAAGGGGGAAGGGAGGGAGGGGGATTAGAGAGTATGAAGAAGATAAAGACGAAAATAAAGGAAGAAGAAACCTAGTAAAGACAGCAAAGAGCGAGGAGAAGGAAGGAAAAGAAAGGGAGGAAGGGCTAGGTACAGACTAGGGAACGCTGACTGGGCACGTGTTCGGAGTGCTGTGGAACCCCAGGAGCCTTTCCATTTCATAGGCCACTCAGTCTCACATGGCAAAAAAAAGTTGTGCAGTGGCTACAGGTGAACCCCTCCCCCCTCCCAAGAGTATATTTGGTGAGACATGCTTTAGTGCATCAGATGTGGAGAATAACATTTAACACAAAGGATGATTCCATTTCTTTCTAGCAAAATGTCTGTGCTTAAACAACTAAGGAAATGTTTTCTATTAATAGATACTGTCATCCCATTTTTTCCCTTTTCTATTTGATGACTCTTTGCTGTCATGGAAACAAGTTAGTTCCTTTAAAAAAAGACTTCACAAAGAATTGTAAACATAGAACAAATTTTAATGGAGGGAAAAGCAAATACAGATGAATGTGTGTTTTTGAAAATTTCCCACGATTTTCAACATTTAATAGAATGAACTGTACCTGATAATGTCTTGCTATCATCTGTTTAGCCCAATTTAATTTTCAGCACAATATTGATTCACAAAAAGAAATTCTAATGTTTTGATTTGTATTTCAACATATTTTCCATTGAACTTAAGTCCTTGAAAATCTAAATAATTGGAAAAGTTTTCTAGTATGCTAACAATATTGGAAATGCCAATTTTCTGTATTTTTTTAAATGCTATGGTTAGTATAATGTAACGATGACCTTAAGTCACAGTTTTTTAAGTAGCTGGTTTCAAGGGGCATTGTTCGTTTATTTGGTTTGGTTTTATATTGGTTTTGGCTTTTGTTTTTAACCTCTTAGATGAACCTTTTTTGTTTTAAGCTCCAAGATGACTGTTACCCACTTTAGTCATTAATGTTTTAATGTTGTTAGTTTATGTCTTTGTCATGGTATTGTCTACAAATTGTCCTTTCCCAAAAAAGATTCCTTAAAACCACAATGTCTTTTATCCCCACAAGAATCAACATGATAGGAGTGGTTCGAATTCTCTTTCCCACCTGACTAGCTATATGTCCTTGAACAAGTTAGTTAACCTTTGATAGGCCCAATGATCAATCAAGTTGTGAAGACAAGTAATATGAAATGAAATTGTTTTGAACTTGAAAATTATAGTGCAAAATGCTTTAAATATTTTACTTTTTATTAAAATAGAAATATGTGGGTTTTACCATTTCTACTGCCTTTTCTCTGTGAGGTTATGTGTGTATCTGCTATATGCATTACGAAGTTTTAATTAAATATGTATTAAAGTATAAGAATTTATTTTGGAAAACTTTAAAGTTCTTGTTATGTTTTTAATTAAATTCTGTGTGATACCTAGTCAGGGTATTTAGCCTCTAAGCACATAAAAGGGATTAGGTAAAGCTTGTTTTCTTTCAACATTAAGGTGAATTAAGGATATGATTTAAGTCTGATGTGAAGACAGTCAAACGTTCCTTTATGCTGTTGTTCAGTTTTCTGAGAGTTATGTCTGTAATAAGATCGGGCTGCTTGTGTTCAACTTTCAAAGGGCTCATTGTGCTACTTAATGACCACACGCCTCACAGCCCATTACCTCCAAAGCAGCAGATGCCAAGATGGCCCTGTTAAATGTCCTTCTTGTGCTTCCCAGCGTCCTAGGCACCTCTGTTTTAAAACTGGTTAAGGAAAAAAACTAAAGGTTAAAATCCTTGAAAATCTGTTAACTTGTAAGATATGGTTTTAGTCCATTCAGAATTCTTTTTTTAAAAAATGACTGTTGACTCTTTTAAAAGATCATCATAAACTTTATTTGAATTATTATATATGTACAATGTAGAGTTGTAGCTTGAAGAAATATACACTGTAAACTCATCTCTAAAATGTCATTTGTTTCAGTAAATTATTTCTATAATCTAAGAATGGTATGAATTTAAAACAAACTCATTTTGAACATGAAACATATTCTCATCTTAAACTAAGAATGGAAATAATTTTGCGGTGGAAACAAAAATTTACTTCTGAAACTTTTATATATTTCAAATTAATAGACTTAGTAAATCTTAGAAGAAAAAGACATTTATAAATTTTATTAGCTATAATAATTTTCTTTCACTTGGCTGTTCTCTAGGATTTGCTAACGAGACATAAAGTGTTGGTAGCAGACTTCTTAGAACAAAATTATGACACTGTAAGTAAAATTAATTTTAAGTCATTCTCTCTTCTTCTCCCTCCCTTCCTCTTAGATCTGTGAGCACTTACTCCTATTTATGATCCACAATAAAAACCAACCATATCAATCATACACCTAATTGGTCTATTACCTGGAAGCCAGGTCATCAGGAAACTTTACAGAAAGTTAAGGATAGCAAGAGATCAGGGCTTTCTGGCTTTTCACGTCTCTTCCTGTTGTGCTCTGGAATTCCAAGAAACAACTAGCACCTGCTCCCTTTGATCTTGACTTAAAGGGCATTCATGTTGCCCTTAAAAGGCAATAAGTAGCTCTTCCAAATGGAAGAACACTCCCTTCATATTAAAATAAATCATTTTACCTGGTCAATAATTAGTTTTATTTACTAGTAGAAATGCCAAAGTATTTTTGTCTTCCAGCTCCATTCTCTAATGGAGAATCCAGCTCAGCCTTTTGAGATTCAACTGAAATGTGACTCTTCTAGGAAGCTTTCTCTAAGCACACCCTTCCACACACACACACTTCCCCCATACACACACACTTCCTCTGCCACCCCCACCCCCACCCCACTCTACCTCTCATTTTTTGTACTGTATTATTATGGTGTGTCTGTATCTTCCTGGCTGGTTCTTGAGCTTCCCAAGAGGCAAGAACCTTATCTGTTGAACACAGGGATTCAGGGTCCGGTATAGACTTTAGAGTCTGCTTGCTTGGCTTTAAGACCCAGTTTTGCCTCTTACTAATTGTGTGACCCTGGGCAAGTAACAGTGCCTACTGCAAAACAAAGACAATACCTACTTCATAGGATTGTGGCAGGAATTTGACAAGATTTAAAGTTTTTAGGATAGCACCTTGGTAAGTGCTCAGTATTCATTTTTATCATTATTACTTGGATCCCTAATATCTAACTCAATTCCATATATTTGACTGTGTTCAATGAGTGTTGAATGAACAGATCCATCCAAGAGCAGCTATGTTTTTGCTAAATATATAAGCAATGGAAACATCATGATTAAAGTAGAACATAGCACAAACCTGCAAGCAAAACTTTACAGGATTTGTTCCAGTATTGGTTCAGATGCTTTAGACCAGTGCTCTTCAGTTGAAATATAAAATGCAATGCAAACCACTATATACTGTGTAATTGAAACATTTCTAGCTAGTCACACAAAAAGATAAAAGGAAATAGATGACTCTAGGAAGATATGGAATACTGTACCTATCAGTACCCTATATCTTCACACATCCAAATCACAGAAATTAAGCTATGTCTTTTTTATTCATAAATTGTTTGCTAGTTTCCCTTTACAATTAAGAATTAGCAATATAATCATGAAATCAGAGTGATTTTCTTATTCTAAAATTATCAAGAAGATACTCATGAGATCAATAGGAATACTTAGACTTAAGTGTCAGACATGAAAGGAGAATAATTATTATTGCCAGAGAGGCATCCAAAAGCTTCAAGACTAAAAGGAAATGGCATATTTTTGAATCTGGGAAATGAACCATTATTATAGTTTGGTTGTCCAGTGATGATAGATGCTAGATAGAATGTTAAAGACTCATTAGATGTTACATTTATACTGAGTGAAAATTAAAGAGGGCTAAGATAGTTTAGTATCTACTGCTAATCTTTTCTAAAGAATGGGTGAGGTAAATGCTTTGAAGTCAGGGATAATACACAACAATGTATTTGAGAGACCATGAACTCATTCTCTTTGACCCCTTATTTATCTAAATTTTTTTTTTGTATCTATAATCGCTTCTTGTGTAATTTAAGAGTTTCACAGACACTGAACCAGATGCACTGACCTGAACACTAGTTCTGAAAACTCCTGTTCCCTTAAATATTTCATACCTTTTGAGTTTCATATTCTTTAACTCTAAAGTAATGAAACTGGTAGCTTGGGAAGGCAAATCATACTTTATATATACATGTATTTGCATTTTATAGTTACAATTAAAACATTACAAAATTTGTCTGATCAATTTAATGACCCACAAAATCCTCTTTATATTTCATGACATTTAGAATAAATAAGTCCTTCATATAAAAGAATATAGTTACTGTGACTTTAATGTGAGCTGCACGTTTCGGTTTTACTTTTCACTTTCTTAATTTTTGATAATTATCATCAGTGTGCACAGCCTCCCCTCATCACACACGTGCACACACCTTGCACTTGGCCCCCTGAGGACCAGGACTGTTTTCCACTCCCCTCAGCCCCTGAATGCTCTAACTTTTAGGTCTCTGCAGAACTTGCTCCTTCCACTCTAGTGGTCTCCGAGTGTGCCCATGCATGGTGGGAGGTTGACACTGAGCTTCCCCAACCACTGGCACTCTGAGTTAAACTGAAGGGCCTAAGTAATGATTGATGGCGCATTAAGAAACAGGGGCCCAAGCACCAGTGGCCCCCAGCTTCTGGGAAGAGCAGAAGAGCTCCAGAGAGTCCAGCTGAGATTAGCATGGCCATTATGCAACAGAAGTAGCCTTATTCCTCTACCTGTTCATGCTATAAATTTGGCAGTTTGATTCTTTATGAGTTGCCAGGTAAAACCCTAAATGTATTTAATCTTTTCTCAAAATATTTATAGGCTAATTGCTGCCAGCAAGTCTACTTAAATAGATTTCTTTAGAGTAGCATAAAATGAATTGTCTTTGTTCAAAATGATTTATTGTGAGTACTCGATTACTCCATTTTTCTACTCTATTTCTAATTTTCTGAACTAAAATAAAATAGAGAATTATGTCCCTTGTATCACTTGATTTCCCTGTCTCCCAGCGTCTTTATGTGTAAATGAAGATGGCAAAGGAGGGACCTCCCCTATGGACACTGGTGACAGCTAGAGTTAAGCACATAGCAGTAGAAGACACAGCAGCTGAGCCACACTGGGCTCAAGGGTCAAGGACTTAACTTCTGACCAGGAGGGCAAGCAAGCCTAATGCAGAGAAACCACTGCTGGTTAGCACTCTAATATTTATTCTCTTTTCATTAGATTTTTGAAGACTATGAGAAATTGCTTCAGTCTGAGAATTATGTGACTAAGAGACAATCTTTAAAGGTAATGTCAAGTTTCCATAAGTTAGAGTCTCCATAAATTGATATCTTGTTAGTAAATGGTCTGTGAGTAAAGAAGTAAAAACAGAAAAATTTAAATATCCTTATTTTGTAACTTGAAAAATGTTACAAAAAATTTGTAACATTAAAATTTGTAACATAGTCATTATGTTAATGACTATTCTTTGTAGCAAAACAGTGTAATTGTCCTGCCTCAAATGCTTTTTAGAAGTAACAATAGAAATAATAATAAGTACATGATATGTACAGAAAAAGAGAGAGAGAG
>NW_024350325.1:7893439-7926154 GCF_902729225.1 Pteropus medius | reverse complement strand
GTGTGTGTGTGTGTGGCATTTGCAATTTGAGATTATCTCCCCTATGAACGCCTATGGAAATGCCACTCTCTCATCAGACAGGTTGCGGCACAGAAAGGCGGCATCTGTCTGTGAGTAGCCTTCTCTCCCTCAGTGAAAAGGTACCTGGAAGCAGCCGTTTGGCCAAGAAGAGGTGGGACAGCTCATGAAGGAGTGGGACTTTGGCTAGAGCTGCATTTTTGCTCTTCAGGTCCTACTCAGATATTCAAAAGAATGTTTGGCACATAATTGGCTGTTTTTTGTCAAGCAATTTGTATGATGCTTGAGCTTACTAAATATCATTCATTTTATTTTTACACATTGGGATGAGAATATTCATAGACCAATGCATTTTTTAATATTGGATACAATTTTAAGCTAAAGCAATAAATTAAATCTCTTTGTACCACATTTTTGTAAATTCCCTATGGTTTTGCGTTGGCCATGACCCGCTTTCCCCTGTATTGTGCCCTCACTGCACCAGCTTTACACATTGATGAAGGGGTCAATGTACTATTTTCAGCCAGTCATTCAGCACTCTTTGTGCGGAAACCCGTACAAGGCGATCCATGTAGAAAAAAATACCACAGGTACCGCCGTTTTCCTTGCTGGAGCTTGGAGTGATGGGACTGAGCTCCAAGCAAAGGCACTGCCATCAATGCTGTGTTCTTCCATGCCCAGAAAGCTTGTTAAATGCAGCTGAAGATAAGGATGCATCCTATTGCCACAGCCATGTAACTAAAGGATTCTTATTTGTGAAGGGCTCTACAAGGACAGCCAAAACAGGGAGCTGGTCCATATTACAAGAGATCGTTGCCCTGGGACGGAAGTGGAAATTCAAACAGTAAACAGAGGTGACAATGGTCTGAAGGGCCAGAAAGAATATAGGAAATTGCTTGTAAATTTTCCAAATCCTTCCTCTTTTCAGTGGGAGTCTGTCAGATACTGGACCAAAGCAAGGACGTTGATATGAACTAAAGTGACAACTAAACTGAGATCAAAAAGACTGAGGGTCATAGACTTTAGGATTTATTCCTGTACCATTTTCAGCAGTGACAAGAACTTGTGACAGAAATTTTTCTGTGATTGACTATCTCTAGCTGGGTAAGGCCTCACACAAAATTATAAAGCTGACAGTATTTTATTCAAACAGTGCTCTTCCGGCCTCCTTCCTGCTTTTTCTTTCCTACTACGCTATCATCCCCTCCTACCCAGTGCCCATTGCCTCACTCCCATCTCAAGATGTCCTCAGACCTTCCTGTCCTATTCCCTCCTTAACATTTGTGAAGTGGTTAGAGCAGAGCCTACCTAGCTCATGGTAAAAAAAAAACAGACACGTTTGTTAAATAAAATAAAAGGAAATTTTACAAATAAATATTCCTGATCTATATCCCCAGAGTTCAATCTCTGGAAGGTTTTGATCAACTATAAATAAATAATTGGGACAAGGGTGTGAATTAGATTTATTCCTACCAGGATTCATTTGCATGTAAAAATAGAAGCCTGTTAACCGAGTGGATGGGTGATGGGTAGTATGTCATATGGATTCAGGGGGTAGTAGCTAAGGGGAGCGAGAAGGATTCCTTCCTCACTGCCATTGCTGCCACCCCGCGCTCCACTACCCAGCCTCCTTCTTCACGTGGTTCTCCAGGTAGAGCCCTCTGAGCTTCCTGGTAACACGGGCAAGAAGCGACCCAGTGTGTATCTAGTATCTAGTATCGTAACCCTCTTCTCAACTCTCCCTTTTCAAACTGATTATGTTTTCTACTTATTTTAAGACACCTCAGCCCACTCATAAGGCCTATTTCTTATTCTTTTTTAACCTACCCAGACATACTACATGAGTTGTTACTCCTGCCTAAAATCCTTTACAGTTGAGTGAGTGTCTCACACATACTTGATTCACTGTATGGTAAAACCAAGCACTGGTTGGACAGTGAAAAAAAAAGTAGTGAAAGGCAGATAAAGTATATCTGAGAATGCAGAAATTGTTAAAATAGTTACTGAAGAGTTGGCTTTTTTTTTTTAATGCTAGATGATAGAAACATTGCTAAAATGGTCTTGTATCACTCTATTCAAGGAAAGAACTCCTTAAATATTGTTTATTCTTTTCTTCAATAGAAAAAACATCGAAGCGCTCTCCCAGAGCGCTGTTGGTTTTACCTTCTGGAAATTAGATCTGTGGTAGCAGTATGCTCATTCTATTTTAAACATAACCTTGTTTATAACTCTGGATTCTGTAATATTTTATTCATAGATGTTTCATAATTCTAAGAAACAAGAGAGGTTAAATTATTACAATGTGTATTTGCTTTCATGAAAGGGCAGTGTATGCAAACCAGCCCCTAAAGCCAAAGGAGCAGCCCACAGAAAGGCCGAGGCAGACACCAGGTCTCCGCAGCAGAGATGAACTCCCCGCCCCCAGTCTCTGCATGTTATAGCTAAAAGCAGTGAGAATGTGTGGGTGATCAAAGCCATCAGGTGCCCGCAGGCTCTGGTGACAGGGTGTGCTAAGAGAAACATCCAGGGCACCTCTCCGCAAAGGGAGAGTTAATGTGAGACCTGCGACCCAAGAGCTCAGTGTCGCTGGAGCGCCCGTGGGAGTGGGGTGGGGGGCGTCGAGGGACCGGTTCGCCCTAACTAGAAGACCGAAGTATCCTGTGCCTCATATGAGGCTGCTTTATGATTCCAGAGTAGTTGCTGCATGCTGCCTTTTGTTAATCATATTCTAAATTTTCCTGAACTATTTTGGGCTTAGATTCCTGGTGTCAATAAAAAATAATTTAACAGAGAAATTTCTTTCCCTCATGTGACAAAGCTTAAGAATTCCTTATCTTTTTCAGAGGCCTGACATTTAATTACTAGCAAGAAAGATTATAATTCAAAAGAAGCTTGGTGGAATTTTTAGATTTCTTTTGGCTCTGGTCAATTTCATTAAAACTCCAAGTTTGTTTTGTTTTGTTTTTTTAAACTTATTTCTACTTGCTATGCATGGTTTTACTGTGTAGTATGAAGCCCATAAATAAAATTTAAAGAAGTAAAAGTATGATTTTTTTCCATTTACTTAGTACAGTATTGCTTTAGAATGCTTTGTATTATAATGAAATGCAGCATTTTGTCATTGTCGGTATTAATTAAAATAGATTTACATTTAATGGCTAAAAGCTTCAGCATTGGTGGCCAAATGATTTAACACAATTGTTTCAGAAAAGTCGAGAAAATATATTAGCAAAGGATGGATTGGGTAGAATTTATATGTAGACATCCCCAGGTAATAAAACTTGAAATGACTTAATCTGCATTTAACTGCATGTTACATCAGCAAATGTTTATTGAATGTGTATGTGCAGATTTTAAAGGTAAATTTTTTAAATGAAATTTATTTTGCTGAAAGGAATTTCTATATGTGTATGTATGTCTGATATACATGTATTTGTAATATATGATATATTTGATCTTATGTATTTTTATATGTATCTTTAGATATATATCTACACAGGTAGATATAGAGATAGCTGCATAAAAAAGCTATATATACATACATATATCTTAAGTAGGTATATTTTATATACATAAATTTTTATATAATGAGATATATATACATATTTTTAGAAGCCTCTTGTCAGCTTTACAATCCAGAAGTGGGTTTTTGTTTGTTTGTTCGTTTGTTTGTTTTGGGGGGGCGGTGTTGAGAGAGAGAGTCTGGGAGCCATCCTACTGAAATGTAAACATCTAGGAAGATAGCACACCAGCCTCCCTGTCACAGAGTTTAATCTCCATGCTTCTCTCTGAACTGTAACTATTTGCTTGTTAGAGAGAGAAGAAAAAATTTATTATCCTCTTTAATAGTTGGATAAAGAGCTACCTTATCTCAATGGCCAGGTGAATTCAGGGTAAACTGTGGAAGGGTACACAGCAAACGGCACTGTCAAGTCCTCTTACAGGAGACAGGCTACCTTCAATCTTGAGGATACTTTTGTATCTACAGGATCTCAGCTCCTTGGCTGTGCAAATGAGGTGGAATTTTATCCGTCTTTGTAATGTCTTTTTCGTATATTACCTACAGTGTTGTGCTTTGCTTATTCGGTAATAATACTGCTTTCATTCTACATTTTGTGGATTGAATTCTGTGTTGATAGGACTTTATTTCTTCAACAGTACACAGATCACACAGTTAGTCTGTAAAGGGCACAAATACAAACAAGATTTGATACATGCCCTATGGAGCTTACATTCTAAAGAGGCTCACAACTAACTGTACTGCAAGGCGGTGTGAGTACAGCTGGGAAAAAACAAAGAGCACAGAGGTGATAGAGGAGATTCAGCTGAGGAGAAAAGTCTAACTCAGAAAAAGGTAGAATGCTGGTTACAGTGGGCTGGAGGGAATGGGGAGAATTGGTCAGTGGCTACAAACTTTCACCTATAAGATGAATAAGGGTTGGGGATCTAATGTGCAGACTGGTGACTCTAGGTAATAATACTGTATTGTGTGCTTGAAAGTTGCTGAGAGTAGATCTTAAGCTTTCTCACCACACACCAAAAAAAGGAGGGGTAGCTGTGAGGTGGTGGACATGTTATATGATTGTGGTAAATATTTCACATTGTATATGTATATCAAATCATCATGGTGTATGTTTTCAGAATATACAATTTTGTCAATTATATTTAAATAAAACTGGGGATGGGGATGGAACTGGAGCAAGGGAATAAAGCCACTGAGCCAGGAGAATGAGGAAGAGTGAGCGAGCAAGCCGAGGAAAGGAAGACCACTGAGGACTTAGAATGCCATCCAAAGGAACCTAGACATTTGTTTGTTTATTCATTCACTTTTTAAGTGGATTAGTAATAGGAGTAGGGCTGACCTTCAGGAAGATTCATTTGACAGAGTGTGCAGAATGGCTTGGATTGGGTGACGATTGAGGAAGAGACCATTTGCATGCTGCTGCAGTTGCTCAGAGGAAAGGCAGTGAGGGTTTGAATGAGGGTAGTGGGATGAAAGAGGTTTGAGACCTTTAAAAACAAAAAGTTGGCAAATCTCAGATGTAGATTTGATGTGAGAAGCAAAAGAAAGAAAGGAGCTGAGGAAGATTCCAACTCCTCCCTGGGGAACTGGCACATCCTGATGTCATTAGCCAGGAGGAAAAAGGGAACTGGTTTTAGAGACGTTGAGTGAGATGATGGGCCACCAGAGTGTTCTGCTGGGGCTGCTTGGTGGGCAGTTAGAAATATGGGTATGGAGTTTAGGAAAGAAACCGAGACTAGAAATGTAGATTTCAGAGACATCTTTCCAGACGTTATATCTGAATCCATGAGCCTAGATGAGACTGATAGAAGATAAACGATTCAAGTTCTGCATACGTGGTGCTGAAGGAAGGGGAGTCAGGAACAGAGGCAGCAAAGGAGCAAGCCTGCAAGAGGTAAAAAACCAGAACAGTGCTGTGGCCTTGAAACCAAGAGCAAAGGAAGTTTCCAGAAGAGTGTTCTATTAGCTTTGGATGCTGCAGAGAGTTTAAGGAAGATGAAGATCAACAGTTTACACAATTGCTGTTCCATATGTACGAGATGAAGTGGTGACCAGCTAACATTCAACAGTGGTCATCATTTTTAATGTTATTTTTGTGCACTAACATAACTTTAACATGTGTACTTCTTATTTGTTAAATAGACAAAAGATGCATCACAAGCAAGGTTGTCGTTTTCTGGCAGCCAGACAGCCAGACACACACAACACATGTATATACCCACGCCTGTGGGATTCTGTTGCTAGATTCAGCTAGCTCTCAGTTTCATGTGCTTTCTCCTCCCATCTAGAACTTTTATAACCATCTATACAATGTATTACTATCTGGGGGCATCCAGAAAAATTCCAGTAAGTAGGATAATTGGAAATAACTATATCACATATAGATATGTTAAGGGTACATGTCCACTACCTGGTTGCTGAAGCTTTAGGAATTGCTACCCCTGCCGTGACAGTAAAAGCTTATAAGGTGGAGCAGTAGTACATTCAGCTGCACTGCCACAGGTTCTTCAACTCTTCTCACTTTGGGTATTTTTATTTTGTGTTAAAATGTCTTAGTCTGTCCTGGCTGTTATAACAATAATACCATAGACTGAGGGGCTTAAACAACAAATATTTATTTCTTGTAGTTCTGGAGACTGAGAAATCCAGGACCAAGGTGTCAGCTGTGAGAGAGCTCTGGAGTCTCTTTTATAAGAGCATCAGTCCATTCATGCGCCCCCACCCTGTATCCTAACCTCCCAAAGGCCCACCTCCTAATACCATCGTATTGGGGACTAAGATTTCAACATACAGATTTTTGGGGGACACAAACATTCAGTTCATAACATGGAGTAATCCTGCATTTTGGAAACTATTTGTCATCAGAAAATGTTTTGCTTTTTTATAAAAACTTGCTGTGTGTGTTAAACTTCATATGGATTCAGGGTCAATGTTTTTTTTTCTGTCTGTATATCAAGTTTTGTAATAAACATTAGGTAAAAGGTAATAACCTATTTATTTCCAGTAAGCTATGAGAGTACATTTATTTACGAAAGAGAGATGTCACCGTAGAGTCAATTTTGTTATTCTTCTCCTACCTCACTCCCTAAGGAGTAATACATTACTGGAAAGCAAGGTAATTAAAATAAGCGATGAAAATAATAAATTTATTTCTGGCTAGCTCTTGATGAGAGAGAGCTTTTTAAAGCTGCAGCAATGATTGGCTTTAAAAAGATTCAGAAATGCATTAAGCATGGACTTTAGCAAAATTGTGTGAAAAGCTTAAAATAACTTGATAATATCTACTGCTTTCATGCCTGTGCTTTAAGATACACTAAAGGACTCTCAATTTTTTTCATGTCAACATTTTTTTTTTTTAATTTTCTCATGTCAGCATTCTTAACTCACATTTATATTTTGTTTTTCAGGGAGAAGTGAGATATATTTTGAATAAGATGGCTCTGAAACAGATTATAGCTTTGATTTTGTGTGTGTGTGTGTTTTCTATAGCTGCTAGGTGAACTGATCCTGGACCGACATAACTTTGCCATTATGACAAAGTACATCAGCAAGCCAGAGAACCTCAAACTGATGATGAACCTGCTTCGAGATAAAAGTCCCAACATTCAGTTTGAAGCCTTCCATGTCTTTAAGGTAAAGTGTATTCTGCAGAAATAATGTGAGCATTTGTTTTTCAGTTCCAAATGGCAAACTCTCTACTTTTTACTCTCCTTTATATTTGAGAAAAAAAATTAAATAGGCAGTCTTTTGGTTTTGTATGACTTAGATGAAAGTTTAGAGTTATTTTACTGAATGCTAACTAATCCATATCTAATTTTTTTTTCACCAAGAAAATAGGTGGATACCGTTTCCCAAAAGTAACAAAAATAATCAGTGATTGAGTTAGAACCCAAACCCCAAGCATCAGAATTTGAATGCTTTGCTTTCTGCCTTAAGTGTTTCTTTGAATGTTAAATAAAGCAGTGAAGAAACGCTTGGATGCTACTCACTTTTATTACTTATTCAGAAATATTTTTGTGAATGCATTTTGCTGTGGAAGAAAACTAGCCCCTATAATACCTGCTTTTTCTTTCTGATATTTTTTCTTTGATACAAGAGTAACAAAATTGCCTCCTAGAAACTTTAGACAATAGATTTTTTTTTTTTTTAAGTAGGGTAGGTAGAAGAGAACTAATCTGTAATCTCATACTCCTAACCTAAATATTGTGAAGATTTTAGTACATTTTATTTTCCTGTGCACATGTTTGAAGGTTTTTTTTCTACAACTGTGTTCACATTGTATACAAAATTGATATCCTGATTTTATCACTTAATGCTATACCATGATCGAACACTAATTCATTGTTGTTATGTGTCATTTTTAGAACCATCATAATTTTATTGGCATCGTAGTTTATCATTGGGTATATTTACTCTAGTTTACTTAAATATTCCTGTCATTAATATTTAGGTTATTTCCATTTTTTCCTACTCTGAGTGATATTATAATGGACCATTTTATGTATCCAGCTATTTTTTTTACATGTTTAGGATTATTTTGGGGGGATAGGTATCTAGAGTAGAATTAAGGGTTTAGAGGTTTCCAGGCTTTTTTTAGTTTTTGTAACATATATTCAGTAATTTAATTAATAAGTCTATAAATGGAGACATGGCACTTTATAAGATAACGTAACTGTCGCTTTGAAAGGTAAAAAAATTTTAGTCTATCTTTCAGCCACCAAATCTTTATTTTCCAAAAACTAAAGCAGTTCAAATACCAAATTAATTTATAAATTCAATTTCCTTACATTCAGAATTCCGACAGGACTTTTCCTGGATCTGGACAAGCTAGTTCTAAGATTTGTATGGCAAAGCAATGGCCTTGAATTATCTATGGCAATTTTGAAGACGAACAGGTAGGGGAAACCTCCCTACTAGATATTAAAACTTATTATGGATTTGTAATAAATAAAAGCCATATTGTATTGGCACCAAGATAGATAAATAGAAAAACGAAATAGAGTAGATGGCCCAGAAATAAACCTTCGCAAATATGAAACTTGGTATTTGATAGTGGGGAGATTATAAATCAGTGAAGAAAGGGTTAACTATTCAATAAATGGTTCTAAAGTAAAGGATTATCCATACAGAAAACCCTATCCTCCACTGTTCTCAGAAGTAAATTCTAGGTAAAGATCTATACTTGAAAAACAAAATTTTTTAACTTTTAGAAGAGAAAATAGGAGATTGTCTTTATGATGTTGAAATAGGAAGAATTTCTTTAAAAAATAAAAATCGTAAAACATAATAAAAATATTTATAAATTTGACCACATTAAAATTTAAAACTTCTGCTCAAAAAAGACATTATAAGCAAAGGGAAAGACAGGATAGAATATGACACATATAACTTACAAATCATTAAGAAAAAGACAAACAATTCAATAGAAAAATAGGCAAAGGATACAAGTTAGTAATTTACAGATGAGGACACCTGACTGACCAATAAGTAGGTGAAGATGCTGATCATACTAGTAATCATGGAAATGGCCACTAAAATATCAATGAGATATCTCCTCACATTCTTCATATTGGCAAATGTGTAAGTCTGACAATATCAAATTTTGGTAAGGTTGGAGGGCTGTGGAACTCTCATACACTGTAAATTGGTACAACCACTTTGGAGAGCAATTTAACAAAATAGAGAATTGAAAGCATACTCTTCAACCCTGCAATCTCATTCTAGGTAATTTCTTGCACATGTGCATAGGGAATCATGTACAAAAATACATTTTGCAACATTATTTATAATGGTGTACAATGAGAGAAGAACATAAATGGACATCATAAGAAAACTGGAGGAATAAAAATTGTAATATAGTCATACAATTGCATATATTAATGAGTAAAATTAATAGAGTTATATGAATCAATGTGGCTAATCTCAGAGACACGGAGTGGGATAAACAAACATTAAAAGGATGTTATTTATTTAAAGTTTGAAAACCTGCAAAAACAACACTATATGTGGATTTATATATGCAGTTTAGTCTAAAAACCTGCATAGGAATGATAGATACTTAATTCAGGATAGCAGTCACCTCAAGGGAGGGGTAGGGAAGAGAATGGTATTATGAAGAAGTGTCCAATAGCCTCTAATTACATCTGTAGTATTTTATTTAAAAAAAATCTTAAGGCAGGTATGGCAAAAATGTTAAATTTTGATAGAGCCGATGCTGGAAACATGAAGTCTGATATGTTATTCTTGTACTCTTCTCTGTGTTAGAATTATTTCACAAAAAATAAACACCAATTGGATGAAGCAAAAATAGACTGCTCTAGGACTAGAAAATGCCTATGTAGTATAAAATGATAGATCCTCGCAAGACCCTTTTGATTGATGAAATTATAGAGGGCTGTGTGTCATGTCATTCAGATCCCATAGAATTTAAATATTTATCCTAGATGAGAATAAGCTTTATATGATTTTGTTCAAAATACAATATTATAGAAGGATTCAGTAGGTGGAAAATAGAAATAACCTGCTTCTGTCCCCTGAGAAGATCAAAATTTGGATCATCTAATCATTGGACAGAGTAGGTACATTTAAAAATAGCTGACCACTTGTTTACTTGTACGTGTGTATAAACTGTTCCCCAACTATGTTTCTTCCACTGAAGTACAAACTGAATTGTTTACTTGCCAAAAATAATTTTTTGTTATTTAGAAAAAGTAACAGCCAAATCGTAGGGTTTTTTTTTTCACAGTTCTTTATTAATAGTTCCCCCTGACCAAAGCACCTTCTATAAGGTGCAGAAAATGTGGAACACGTTACTGAAAATGTCTTTGCCACCAGATCATTAGTGTCTCATTCCCGTTAGCTTGCTGATAAGGTCAAGGACTGGAATGAGATGCTGTTTCACGTGCTTTCTTCTATTGATGAGCCAGGGTGCTGTGGTGGGAAAGAACTGAACAGAAATCAGGGGACCTGGGCCTTTGTTCTGGCTCGGTTGCCAGCAGTGACTTTGGGTGAATCCGTCTGGATCTATTTCCTCACTTGCAAAATGAGTAACATTAAAGTCTAAGGTCTAGTTCTAAGATACTAGGTTCAGAGGACTTTTGTCTCTGTCATCCTGGCTCTCCCAGAGATGTGCCTAGGTGAATGTAGGAATCAGCTGTGGCCTGATCTCCTTTTCCCTTCCCTGTTAACCTCCTAATAGCAGAGGACAAGTTGCCACTTCCACCAAACCATGTAGGGGGTGGGGCAGTCTGCGCCTTTGGCTCACCTCCTCAGAGCTGCTGGAACTTGGGGACATCCAATGCCAGAATCGGTCCTAAGTGTATTACTCTGTCGCTCAGAGCCTAGCAGTTGGCCACAATAACCATTGCCATGAAAACAAGAAGCTCCACCCTCCCTTATTCCAAAATTCAAAGGCCAACTTGACAATTCACCTAAAAAAAAAAAAAAGTATATGGAACCAGAAACATCCTAGTTGATAATAATTTCCAGTGATCTTATGGAAGAAAATGTAGAATTACACATTAATTTGGTGAATGCCTAACCATAAGTTGCCCACTTCCTTATGGACCCATTTTTTTTAGCAAGCCAGCTACTTCAGTCACAGTGTACCAAATCTAAGTCTACTAATGGATAAGCAATTGAGACCAAGTAAATTTAGGAATCAGCTGTGAGCTGATTTAATAATAATTTTTCTAAAAATTTTTAACAATACAGTGAAAAGTGTTTATATCAACTTCGTGTTTTAATAACTACTTTTAAATAGTGTCAGAATATTCTAAATATTGTATCATTCATATTTGTGTGCATTTGGGATGGTGAACCTTTAGAATATAAAGGTCTTATTTTACACTTGCACGAAATGGAATTTTGTACTGAGTAACTTCCATGTCACTATAACAGGAGCCCCACTTTCAAATCCGTGTACAAAGCAGTCCAGGCGTTCAGCATGCCTCACAGACCATCAGGTTAGCGAAGCTGGAGACTGGCCTTCTGATACTGGGCCTAGTGCAAACCCTCTTGGCAAAATGGAACGTGAATGAAATGACTGAGTATGTGTGTAAGATATACATTTTTTATCTTTCATAAAAAACAATCAGGCTTAAAACAGAGAGCAAAATATTCTTAGTTTTCCTTTCTCCATAAGTCACGTTTCTGAGACATGTTGTATAAAGTAAGGGATGCAGATGATAAAACTGAATTCTAAAAAGGAAAGCCAAGTTGTTTTATTTTTGTGATTTGTTTGGGTGGTTTGAAAAAAGTATTTTAAAAATGAATACAGCAGAGAGAGAACCAAGAAACTCTCTACGCTGGACGTAATAATCAAAAGATTTGGTTCTGCACAACTTGGCCTGGAAGCCCATTCCTTAGGGAGTGGCGCATCTCGGGCCTTGACCTTCAGTGCCTGGCGCCCAACAGAGGTCACGCGGCATTGCTTTAGCTGCCTCTAAGCAGCAACTGCCTTTCGAGGCAGCAGAGTTCAGGAGCCATGAAAAATAAAAATAAGAAAAATTTTAATCTTGAAAATGAATTTAACGTTTGTTAGGTTTATTGTACAGTATAGATTCAATGGAGTTGATCCAACAATGCCTGACTGCAAATTCCACTACATTTTACATTTATTTTGGATTGAAACAGAGAAGCTTAGTTTGTCCAATGTGTTTAATCTTTTTTTTTTTTTAGAAAGACTGTTATGAGTTATTTATGTAGTTACCACAAAATGCCAGACAATTTCTAGCTAAAACTTCACAGCAACTTCCTTGTAAACAAATGGTAACAGGAGCCATGCATCTGGCTCCAGAAGATGATTTCCTAACACACTGACAGGCGTCATGTGAACATCAGGCCTTCTGTGTAATGAGCCTGGGCACTTTTTTTTTTATAAGTGACAGTTTTAGTTTATTGTAGTAAAATGAATAACCCAAAATTTACTATTTTAAAGTGTACAATTCAGTGACATTTAGTATATTTACAGAGTTATACAACTATCACCACTATCTAGTTAGAACATTTTCATCACCCCACAGGAAACCCTGAACGCCTTAAACAATTATTCATTTTTCCTTACCCTCAGCCCCTGGCAACCACTAATCTGTCTTCAGTCTGTGGATTGGCCTGTTCTAGATATTTTATATAAATGGAATTATACAAAATATATGGTCTCGTGTGCCTGGTTTCTTTCGTTAGCATAATGTTTTCAAAGTTCATCTATGTCGTAGCATCAGTACTTCATTCCTTTTTATGGCCAAATACTATTCCATTGTGTGGCTATATCATAATTTGTTTGCCCATTCATCAGTTGATGGATTTTTGGTTATTGAGAATAGTGCTGCTATGAACATTCATGTACAAGTTTTCGTTTGAACAAATTCTTCAATTCATTTGATGTGTACCTGGGAATGGAGTTGCTCAGTCTTATGGTAATTTAGTAACTTACTGAGATACTGCCAAACAGTATCTTCCCCGCTGCCGCCAACATTCCCACCAACAATGTTCAGGGTTCCAATTTCTCCCTTTCCTCACCAACATTTGTTAATTATCATTATTTAAAATTGTAGCTGGCCTAGTGGATTTGAAGTGATATCTCATGGTTTTGATTTGCATTTCACTAATGACTAGTGATGTTGAGCATTTTTTCATGTGCTTATTGGCCATTCGTGTATCTTTCTTCAGTAAGATGTCTACTTAAATCCTTTGCCCCTTTTTATTTTATTTTTTAAATAATTTTTTATTTTTCAAACACAGTTGGCATACAATTGGCAAATTGATATTATATTAGTTTCAGGTGTACAACATAGTGATTAGACATTTATATAACTTATGATTGCTCCATTAAATCTAGCACCCATCTGACACCATACATAGTTATTATATTATTGACTATATTCCTTATGCTATACTTTACATCTACATGACTATTTTGTAACTACCAATTTGTACTTCTTAATCCCTTCCCTGTTTTCACCTACCCCTGAAACCCCCTCCCATCTGGCAGCCATCAAAATATTCTCTGTATCTATGAGTTTGTTTCTGTTTTGTGTCTTTGTTTATTTTGTTCTTTAGATTCCACTTGTAAGTGAAATCATATGACATTTGTCTTTCTACGTGTGACTTACTCCACTCAGCACAATACCCTCTAGGTCCATCCATATTGTTGCAGATGGCAAGATTTCATTCTTTTTTATGGCTGAGTAATATTCCATTGTATGTATGTATCACCTTTTTTTATCTGTTCATCCACTAATGGACACCCAGGTTGCCTCCATATCTTGGCTATTGTAAATAATGCTGTAGCGAACATATGGATTCATATGTCCCTTCGAAGTAGTGTTTTGGGTTTGTTCAGATAAATAACCAGAAGTGGGATTATTGGGCCTTTCTTTGTCTCTTGTTATAGCCTTTGTTTTAAAGTATATTTTGTCTGGTATAGTATTGCTACCCCAGCTTTGTTTGTTTGTTTCCAGTTTTATGAAATATCTTTTTCCATACCTCTACTTTTCAGTCTGTGTGTGTGTCTTCTGATCTGCACTAAGTCTCTTGTAGGCAGCATATGTAAGGGTCTTGTTTTCTTATCTATTCAGCCACTCTATCTTTTGCTTGGAGCATTTAATGCATTTATATTTGTAATAATTGTTGATAGATATGTGGTTATTGCTGTTTTATTATTTATAATTTTTGTCTTTTTTTCCTCCTTCTTCTTAAAGAAGTCCCTCTAATATTTCTTGCAATATTGGTTTGGTGGTGATGAACTCCTTTAGCTTCTTGTCTGGGAGGCTCTTTTTCTGTCCTTCAATTCTAAATAATAGCTTTGCTGGGTAGAGTAATCTTGGTTGTAGGTCCTTGCTTTTTCATCAATTTGAATATTTCATGCCAATGCCATCTGGCTTGTAAGATTTCTGTTGACAAATCAGCTGCCAGTCTTATGGATGCTCCCTTGTTGGTAAGTAATTGCTTTTCTCTTGCTGCTTTTAAGATTCCCTCTTTGTCTTTAACCTTTGGCATTTTAATGATGATGTGTCTTGGTGTGGGCCTCTTTGGGTTGATCTTGTTTGGAACTCTGCACTTCCTGGGCTTGTATGTCTATTTCCTTCACCAGGTTAGGGAAGTTTTCTGTCGTTATTTATTCAAATAAGTTTTCAATTTCCTGCTCACCCTCTTCTTCTTCTGGGTGTGAATGTTGGTATGTTTACTGTTGCCCCAGAGACCCCTTAAACTATCCTCATTTCTTTTTTCTTGTTGCTGTTCAGATTGAGTGTTTTCTGCTATCTTGTCTTCCAAATTGCTGATTTGATCTTCTGTGTCATCTAATCTATTTTTGATTCCTCTTAAGGTATTCTTCATTTCAGTTTTGTATTCTTCATTTCCAACTGGTTCCTTTTTATATTTTCTAGCTCTGTTTTTATGTTTTCTATTTCTTTGTTAAAGTTTTCAGAGTTTATCTACTTTAAAAGTTCATTGAGCATTCTTATAAATAGTATTTTGGACTTTGCATCTGGTAGATTGCTTGTTTTCATTTTGTTTATTTCTTTTTCTGGAGATTTGTTCTGTTCTTTCATTTGGGACATGATTCTTTGTCTCTCCATTTTGGCTGCCCCCCTGTGTTTGTTTCTATGTAATAGATAGGGCTGCTGTCTCCTGGTCTTAGTAGAGTGGCATTATATAGTAAGCGTGCTGTGAGGCCCAGCGGCACAGTCTCTACTGATCACCTGAGCCAGGTGCTCCAAGTATGTCCCATGTATGGGTTGTATGTGCCCTCCTGTTGTAGTTGAACCTTGGTTGCTGTTTGCACATAAGTGTGATGGACTGATCCTTGGACCTATAGGTCGTAAGGACTAACCAGTGAGGGACTGACCCTACAGAGCAGGATTTGCTTTAGCAAAACTCTGATACCTGTCCAGTCTGCCCTTTGAGTGTGTGGTTCTCAGATGCAGCCCTTTAGGGAGCTCCAGCTCTAAAGCTGGCCACTAGGTGTGCCAGCCCTGGGGCATCCTGGGAAGGGCCCCATTGCAACCCAAGTTTAGCCGCAGTCTGTGCCCTTCCCAGAACCACCTTGCTTGAGCCACCAAGCAATCTGCAGATACTGTTACCTCCTTTTTAAAAGGGTTGTTTGTATTTTTGTTTTTGAGTTATAGGAGTTCTTTATGTATTCTGGATTATAGACACCTATCATATTTATGCTTTATTAATATTTTCTCCCATTCTGTGTGTTGTCTTTTTACTCTCTTGATAGTGTCCTTTGACACACAAAAGTTATGTTTTTTTTTTTAAGAGATAACGGTATATTTTAATTTGTAGAATCAAGAATCATTTGTTCTTTAGTACAGTGTTCAACAAACAAACTACACTCACCTATTGGTACAGAAATGGCACCCTGCCACTTCCCTGGGGAATTAATCCAGACAGATTTATTCCTGAGCAACTCATTAGCTATGTGTCTGCCAGCAGTCGCCCTCTCTCCCTTATTACAGTGATATGTAAACACTCTCTCTTATGCAGAATAACGGAAATGCAGTCTTTCATTGAACTGACTAGCCATATACAGTGCAGCCCCATTGATTTGTCTATGGATTTGATATAGTCTGAACTCCAGGTTGAGACCTCACATCATTTAACCTTCTGATGACCGCAAAGACCCTTTAGAATCCAGCAGTAATACACAAAAGTTTTGACCTTTGATGTTTAGTTTATCTATTTTTTCTTTAGTTGATTTTGCTTTTGGTCATAGCTAAAATACATTGCCAAGTCCAAGGTCATGAAGTTGCACCCCTATATTTTCCTCTAAAAGTTTTCTTAGCTCTTATATTGAGGTCTTTGACCAATTTTGAGTTAATTTTTATTTATGGTATGAGGTTAGGGCTCAACTTTATTCTTTTGCATTTGGATATCGAGTTATCCCATGTTGAGTTTTTCTTTTTTTATCATGAAAAGGTGTTGGATTTTGTCAAGTAATTTTTCTGCATCAAGTGAAATGATCGTGCGGTTTCTTTCACTGTACTAATGTGGTGCGTTAGTTTCCTGGGGCCGCTATAGCAAAGTACCATAGACTGAGTGGCTTAAAACAATGGAAAGTTATTTTCTCAAAGTTTTGAGACTAGAAGTCCAAGATCAAGGTGTCAGCAGGATTGGTTCCTTTTGGAGGCTTTTAGAGAGAATCCGTTCTGTGCCTCTCCTGGCTTCTGCTGGTTGCCAGCAATCCTTGGCATTCCTGGCTTTATAGCTGCATAACTCCAATCTCTGTCTCCATCTCCACATGGCATGTTCCTCTGTGTATCCCTGTGTGTCTCTGTGTCCCAAATATCTCTCTTCTAATAAGGATACTAGTCATTGGATTAGGGCGCATCCTAGCCCAGTATGACCTCATCTTAATTTGATCACAGCCCTATTTCCAAATGAGATCCCATTCGTAAGTACCGAGGATTAGGACTTGGACATGCATCCTTCGAAGGGACACAGTTCACCCCAGTACATGTGGTGTAGTACATTGACTTTATTATGTTGAGCCACCTTGTGTTTCTGGAATAAATCCTACCTGGCCATGGCATATAATCCTTTTAATATGATGCTGGACTTAGTTTGCTTGAATTTCGTTGAGGATTTTTGCATCTTTATTCATAAAGGAAATTGGTCTGTAGTTTTCTTGTGATATCTTTGTCTGGCTTTGGTATCAAGGTAATACTATAACTCATAAGAGGTAATACTATAACTCATAAGGTAATACTATAACTCATTATAGTATTATAACTCTTTTTTATATTTTGGAAGAATTGAAGTAGTTGGTGTTAATTCTTTAAAAGTTTGCAGAATTTACCAGTGAAGTCATCTGGCCCTAAGCTTTTCTTTGTTGAGAGATTTTTGATTACTGATTCATTCTCCTTATAGAAAAAATTTTTAAAGATTATAAGAGAACACTATGAATTATTATTCATCAACAAATTAGATAACCTATAACAAATGTGAAAGGGGAATTACTGATGAAATGGGCAAATCCTTAGGAACACACAAACTACCAAACTGACTCAAGAAGAAATAGAAAATCTGATTCATAGACTAGCTCTCTTGTCACCTGCACCATGAGCCCTTCTGTTCCAAAAGCAGAATCTAATATAATCTCCATCTCCTTTGAACTTCTGCAGCCTCTTATTTCTTCCTTATAGGTTCCTAACATCCTTTTGTAGTTTTCTCCATCCCCATATTTGCTGAGTTGGGGGAACCTTTAGGGCTCAACTTTGTAGCCCCCACTGTTCCATAACCAATCCTTCTTCCTAGTATGTTCAGAGTAGAGTCGTGCACTGTTGAGGTACAGAATGTGGAGGCTGTGGGCAGAGGGGCTGGTGGTGCAACACTCAGACCTTTTAGAGTCAGGAGCACAGAACATGCAACCAGAGAGCTATATGGGAGTCAGTACTTTTGTGGGTATTCTGGTCCTGTAATCATACATATAGCATATAGCATCTAACTAGGAAGTATGTCCATTGCAAAACATCATGCCAATCAGTATTAAAGTTTTGAGTGATTGTGTCCTATAATTATAGTTGTCTCTGTCTTTTATAGTAGAGCTGAGCTATTAGTCCAGTATTATGATTTCAACCTGGAGCACACATAAGAGCTTTATCAAAATACAGAATGCCAGACCCCCAGCCCAGATCTGCTGAACTGGAATCTCTGGGAGGTGGGGCCTGGGCAATTGTAAATGTTAAAACTCCATATACATAAGAAAACAGTAACACTGGTGACCTCCAGGGAGGGAAGGTAAGAGGGAGACTTTTCACCTTTGTCCTTTTTGAATTTTGAGCCAGATGAATATATTAAATATATTATACATTGAATACATTACATTAAATATATATCGAATATATTGTATTCAATATGTAATTATATATTTAATTGTAACTTAAAATATATAATTATACAATTTTAAATATATTAAATATATGTATATAGAATATATAGAAAACAAATGTGAAAGGGGAATTACTGATTTTCCTCAATAAGGAAGTTTGATCTAGGCTTTCTACGTTCTGCTAACACAGGTACCATGTAAAACACAAGTGGGATCCGCGTCGTCCCTGGTGTGCGTTCTTTGTCCTCTATGTTTGTCTCTTTATGTTTCAGGTGTTTGTGGCCAGTCCTCACAAAACGCAGCCTATCGTGGAGATTCTATTAAAAAATCAACCCAAGCTCATTGAGTTTCTGAGCAGCTTCCAGAAAGAAAGGACGGACGACGAGCAGTTCACTGACGAGAAGAACTACTTGATAAAACAGATTCGAGACTTGAAGAAAACAGCCCCTTGAAGTCTCAGCGTTTCCTGCCACAGTCACTTCCTCATTTGTTCAGTTTGTACAAAGTGTCATTTCAAAAAGTAATCATTCTTGGCAAGGCTTTTGAGGTGCCTGTTTTTTCTCAAGTCATTGTTCGGGGTAGATAGAATATAAACATTTGAATGAAAAAGAATTAACCTAGAATAATATATTCATTTTAATCAAGTCTGTGATTATTTATGAGAAATCAGACCCATTGTATTAGGCATTGATAACAGCGATTTTAACCCTTTTTTGGTGACAGGCGGCAGGGCCGTGTGCTTGCAGACCTGAGCCCTCAGTCGCTGTGAGCCGGCAAGGAAGAGCCCAAATGATGGGCATCACTGAGTCCTCAAAGAGGATTCAGTTCACAGAGAAGAGCTGGGCATGGGACCAGAGGCATAAGACAGTTTCACCTATTTGCACTTGGATAAACACATTTCTTAAGGCGCTGAAAGATCTGAAACAATATGATCCATGTTTTTAGTCATTATGTATTCTTGTTCCCGGCCCGTGTCTTTTGACAGTAGTTCATGGTTCCTGACTTCCTGGGGAATCGGGGTCCACTTCCCTGCCCAGCCCTCCTTGCTGCTCACTTGTCCCACGTTCCATCCTCAGCACGCCTGGCTCCTGGCACACCCCGACTCCATCCTGCGGTGGGGGTGGGGGGTGCTAGCGTGGAGCCAGTGAAGTACAGATAGGGTGGGTTAGCAAGAGGCACGGGCTGAGGGGACCCATGTGGTGTAACCCGCTCACTTGAGAACTTGGAACAGATAGTTGAGAACCACAGCTCTAGCTCTGGTCACCACTGTTTCACACTGACTTCTGTCGCATTTGTGAATGCGTGGAGTGTTTCATCCGTAATTCTTACGATGGGAAAAATGTTTTGTGGTTAAGGTGTGTTTTAGATTAGGAATCATTGCATTGCGATGCCTAGTGTGTACAAAACCATGTGTCCAGAGGGTTGCACAAATCTTTATACCACTTTTATGTAATAAGGGAACATTGCCATTGGGAGGGCAAATGATTAAATGCATGGAACAATTCTCAGATGACTAAACAAAATTTTTTCAGTTTATTTTCTAATAATCTATCACTCTAATTTCCCATCAAAGTCTTCAGTGAGAAGGTAGAAAACCTGTAAAATGTTGGTCCCAAATACTCTCTTGCATACTAGGATGATTAAGGATTTAATTTGTGTTTTTTAAAAAAGGCATGGAACCAAAAAAAAAGTCATGGTTTGTTTTCAGACCTCAAGTATATAAAATGAAAATTTAAAGCTATATTTACAAGACATTAAAGGAACAATCATTAACCTGTATTCTTTTCACAATTCTGTTTCTACATCATGACTTATTGCCTTTTGTAGGAGCCTTGACTTAACAATATTGGGTGCCGTATTCTCCACCCAGAGAGGGGGCGACCCCTCTCTAGGGGTCCTTCTCCAGGGTCAGCGCCCTCTGTACATTTTGCATCTGAAGAATTATCTGGCAGGGTTTCACCCATCTTGGCTGGGGCGCAGGTTCATGTTCTTCTGTGCCCAGCGTGGAATCCTGAAGCATATGGCGTGGGACCCGCGGGACCTTCTATATCAGCTCTAGCCGTGGCCAGCAGGGGAGGGTCAGCCAGCAGCCTGTCTGACGACCTTCATTTCTTAGTCACTGAAGTCTGACCACTTTTATGACATTCCCAGACAGTCCGAAGTCCTTTAGAATTTGATTTTCTTGTTTTGCTTATTTGGTTAAAAGAGATGAATGTAAAAAAAAAAAAGGGCACAATAACCATTGTAAATGTATTTAGTTGCTTAAATACTGTCCCACAACATTATGGGACATGTGTTTTCAATTGAAAAGCAAGGTCTTGACATAACCTTTCAAAGTCCTTTAGAATTTGATTTTCTTGTTTTGCTTATTTGGTTAAAAGAGATGAATGTAAAAAAAAAAAAGGGCACAATAACCATTGTAAATGTATTTAGTTGCTTAAATACTGTCCCACAACATTATGGGACATGTGTTTTCAATTGAAAAGCAAGGTCTTGACATAACCTTTTTTGATAAATATATGTTATTTCTCCCGGGCTTAAATTAGCTCTTTGCTAGCAACCCCTCATCCTAGTTTAGTACCTGTCAAACAAAACTAGAGTCTTAAGAGGGAATAAATGAAGTGGCTGGGTTTTTGCTGTAATACAAATTTGTAAATTATTTACGTGAAAAAGGAAGCCAAAAGCTCACAGTCAAAATATGTTTGCACAAAATTCACTGTAAATATTGTGAGAATTGAATTTTGAAAAGGTCATATTTAATAAGCTATTTCAAAAGCACACATTTAAAATAAAGACTGATCAAATAAAAAGGTGCCACATACTCCGTGGTTGGTCTCATTCCTCTACATGTCCTGCGTCTGTGTTCTTGCCACCGCCCCAAACGGGGGAAGTGCAGGCGGAGCACAGGCAGCCTCTCGGTGGGTGTTCAGGCTGCCCGAAGCCCCCCACCGTCCTCTGCGTGCTCCCCTGTCAACACTGTCCTTAGACGCAACTGCCATTGACGGAGCACCGCCTGCCCGGCACTGAACATACACATCTCGTTATCAGTGCCTCACAACAGCCAGAGTCCATTCCCATTTTATATTTGAGGAAACTGAGGCTGTGAGCAGCTTAATAATCCCAGACAGCATGGGCTAGACCTGGGACACAAACCCACAGTGGCCTGAACCCAAACCTCTACTCTTCTTCCCTCTTTCTTCCTCAAACAAGGAAAGTCTAGGGTGTCAGAAACTGCTTTATGCCCCCTCCCCCACTGCAGCCAGGGAGGCTTCTGGGGTAGAGCGAAGCCAGCAGAGGTTGGGACCATAATGTTCTTGGACGAAGCTCTCGGCTAAAGCCAGGCATATGCACAAAGGTTAGGATTATCCTTGGAGAAAAGGCCGAGTGGCACGCAGCCCTGTCCAACTGTTCTTGACTGCCAGCCTCCGTGGGTTCAAAGCCTCTGTCACTAACCCAACTGGTTTGTCTGTTTGGAACACAACTGCTCTGAGCCAGTGTGCAGTCTGGAAATTTCACAAGGCCCACAAGTGATTGTTAATAATGTGAAGGAAAATGAAATAGAAAAATTACTAGAATTTTTAAATATGAAAAGATAGTTGTTTCAAAATAGATCTTTACAGATCTTTCAAGTCTACTATATTAAAGGAAGTTAAGATTTTTGTATTTCTTGCTTTTGCTATTTTATCCAAAAGACCAATGTACATGTGGCATGAATAATCACCATCTTTTCATCCATGTCCTTTCGGGAAGGTTTTGGATATTGTGATGAGGGCCTGTAGTTAGATAAAGGCCTGAAATATACAAAGAGACCTTGGAAAGCTAGACTCGTTCTGAAGAAGACTGAAAAGATTAAAGATGGACGTGAACAAAACAATTTTATTTTGAAATATGGGAGGTACTGTTTTGTAACTGCCGTAATGAGAGCAAAGTAAAGCAGAACGATAATCCTGGCCTGCACTAGGCCTCCACAGACACCTTATTCAATTGTGCCAGTCTCTACTACAGAGGAGAACATTCAATCAAAAAGGGTGAGTAACTTGCTCCAGACCAGCTGGCAGCAGAGGCAAGATTTAGGGCCAGATCTGGCCCCAAAAGCTGAATCTTTGCAAACCAGGCTGAGTGTCCAGGCCACCTCCCACCAGGCCTGCTCTCCACCCTGCAGGCAGACACTTCATTCATCATGGCCACCAAGGAACAAAGGGAATCCTGGAATCCAGGGCTAAAGGGTAACTCAATGCGAAGAGTTCAAAAGCTCCATTCACTTAAGGGAGGTAAGTTTACTTCACTGGGTTGGCTGATGTTTGGAAGATCAAATGAGACCTAGGTGTAAGATAGGGAATCAGCCTTGAATCTCTCTGTCACTTGGAGCAATCCCTTAAATATACAGATATTATTTCGAATCGCAGTTCTACACCTGCTTTTGTTTCCTCGGCTTGCCTTTTCCGATGGACATCATAGTAGCTTAGACCTGCTGACAGGAGCAGCTGCTGCCTCGCCAGCCATTCCTGCATTTCACGTTCCTCGGTGGCCCGGCACCACCGGGTTACGGTGAGGCAGACATTCCGATGGAAGGCCCTCCAACTCCTGTGGGCATCGCCTGTCCCTCATCACTGCCTCCCAGGGAAGCGGGTGTACAATCACCAATACCCTCAAATAAGTTACAAAACCACTCAAAAAGTCACGACTCCTTTACCGTCAGTTCCATATTGATCGTACTTTAATCACTGCACTGTCAGCCATTATGTTACTTTAAAAAGCTGTGAACGTAGGGGCTCTTTGAGAGAACATGTAATACATATTAATTTATCCTTCGAGGAAGGTTGGAAAAAATGAGTTCCCTTAGTTTCAGTTCTTCTGAAATTTAAAGCCTAAACCAATCAAAATATTTATTTATTTATTCAAATGCTTCTTTCTTCACTTAATTCAAAATCCAGTGAACTCGTTCTCCTTGGCCTTGAGGGGCTGTCCGGGGACCAGAACCACGGAGTGACACACCAGGCTTACCGGAGGGATGAGAGCTGGGTAAGCGGCCTTTATAAGCGCATCCCTCTAGGCTGGGCACCGGGCCTGTGTCCGCAGCGAAGGGAAGATGGTCTTGCAGTGGGGGCCCAGGAGGAAGAGCTGGTCTGCATCCCACACCGCCCCGCCTCCCAGCCCTACCTTCTGGGTGTGTCCCGCTGGGCAGCGCCCCTGGCCCAGCCCGGGTTAGCAGAAGCTGAAGGAGGAGGTGCAGGTGGTCCCCCACTCCTGTAGGGTGAGCCAGCAGGTCTGCGGCTACCCGTGCACCGACCTTTCCAGTGCAAATGTGGCTGCCACCTCATTTCCCCTCAACTCTGACAGCTCTCTTGAGACCAGCCCAATTTCATTAATTCCAGAAACGTGTTCCAGCTCAGCTACATCCACACATCACAAAGTCACCATTTCTGTTCTGTTCTGAGGGCCCTGTGTCCACAGCCTCTTTATGTCCTCGCCCTCTCGAAGACCTCTGTTTTTCACTCTAAAATGACACGAGGGCTTTGTGTGAAATCGATGCAACCGTGGGGACTTTGGGCACCGCCACGCCTGGACGTAATCCCAGCGCCACTGAGCTTCCGTTTCCTGCTGGGAGAAGGAGGCGAAAAGAGGATGCGCGTCACAGGGTGGGCGTGGGAATCAGCGAGTTACAGCACGTGACTTGCGGGCTCGGGAGAGGCGCCCGCGTTGCCCCCTCGGCACCCCGTGGGCCCGCCGCAGGGGGAGGAGGAGGTGGGAGGAGGCGGGAGGAGGAGGCGGGGGAGGAGCACGTCCACTGCAGTGCGGGATCCAGGAGGAAGAGCCACGGGGCGCGAAGCTCAGCGCGGTCAGAGACGCGCGGGGCGCGAGCCCATGTGGGCCTGTGGACGCCGGAGGAGGCTGGGAGCCGGGCCTTGGGCGCTGGCCTAAGGGTTAACGCCGTGTCTCGGCAGCTGGTCTTTAAGCAGCAAGCGCTGTGCGAACCTCCACGTCTGAGCCGAGCAAGGAGGCTCTGCACGGGCGGCGCTGGGCAGGGGCACCAGACGGCCAGACCCGCCAAGAACAGCTCCTGCTAACTGAGTCTTGCTCGGGCGGGCCCTGCTCTGGCTGCTTCACAGGCACTAAGCTCGCTCAGTCCTCAGAGCCATCCTAGGAGGCGGGTACTCTCATTACCCCGATTCTACCGACGTGAAGCCTGAGGCCCAGGATTATCCAGAGAGCACGCGGTGGAGCATGATTTCGACCCAGGGCCCAGAGGCAGGAGCTGTAGAACGTGGAGAAATTTAGGGCTTGGCACTGACCGGGCTTAGTTCTACACCATTTCTAGAAGACAAGGGCGGGGAAGAGGGTACCTCAGAGGCATGTGTCTGGTGACATGCTCGGCCACGACGGGACTTAGGTCGTGGAGCAGTCACAAGAGAGATGCTGAGCTCAGCGCTGGACCAGTCAGGTATCCAGCGCCTGAGACACAAGAATCGGAGCTCGAGAAAGGCGTGGGCCAGAGGCGCTGATTTGGGGGATCGCTGAGATTTGGGGGCAACCGAAGCCTGAGTGAGGAGGAAGCCATTCATTCATTACTCGCTGCAGTGCAAGTGTTGGAATCCACCTATCCTTTCTCCTGTTTTCCTTGTATTTTTACCTTTTCCGCAGCTGCCTCCTCCTTGAAGACTGTCTCCTCACCTCCCAGGGGAGGCTCAGGAGGAAACCGCGGTCCTTCCCTGTGGCCTCATCCTCCTGCTCAGTCAGGAGTGAGGGCTGCGGGGCTGCAGGAAGTCGAGCCGCGCCTCCCGCCAGCCCCTGGGTCCTCCGTCCCCGACAGCCATCAGGTTCTTCCTCGGTCTCCACCAGGCCTGGACGTGGCAACACCGATCTGAGCCTTCGTCTGAGCCAGTTAGCTACGTTGGCCAGAGCTGGTCATTGAAAGGTTTGGTATCCCCATTTCCCCAAAGACCACGCTGTCACACCATTTTTAAAAGTGCCATTGGGACAAAGGGCGACTGACCGCTCAGCCAGGGCCTTGTTGTTTCCACAGACCCTGTTCTCCGGAGGACCTGACCGAGACCCTAGTTTCTGGAACAGAGGCGAGGCCCTAACTGCAGCCTGTTGTTCCTGCTGCAGAGGAAGAAGCCTCTGCCATTTTCTGGGCACTGAACGTGACACTCACGTGGCCATGACCTGCCTGACCTATGAATGAGACTCTGTGCTGGGAGGGAGGAGGAGGGCGTGCCCGCAGCTGCTGGGCAGGTCTGGCAGCACCAGGCTGCCTTTCACCTTGACAAGGGACCATTTCCGAGCAGAGTGGTTTTTTTCCAGCTGTCATTTTTCTGAGTTTGTCTGGATCCAGGTGTAGCCAGGAAACACAGAGGAGAGGGCCAGGGCAAGGAGTGGGGCAGGGTCTTGCTCACCATCACTAACAGGAAAGGCTCAGAATGTGGCCCTGGCTTCATGGTCAGCTGGGGTCTGAGCTGCCTGTGGAAAGGCAGTGATGAGCTTGCGGGCCACCTCATTGGAGACAATCCCCTGGTGTCCCTGCAGTTCCAGCTCCTTCCCATGCTAGATGTGCCCACTCCTCAGAGCTCCTCTCTGTGGCCTCCCCTCGCCCCAGGAGGTGAGTCTATGAGTCATTCACCACAGAACAACTCACAGAATGGCGGCTGCCCAGGCTACCCAGGTTCCCAGGCTGCCCAAGGCCACTGGCTGAGGAGCTCAGGAAGGTGTAGAGTGCTGCCTCACCAAACGCAGCCCTCTCCACTGTCAGCCCTTCCCTCCCTCCAACTCCAGAACAGGAGACTGACTACCGCCAGCGAGCCATGCCCTGCCCTAAACTGGGGGCGGCAAGGTTGGGTCTTAACCTCATCCAGGGCTGCATGTGAGGGTCCAAAAGGCTGCAGACCACCAGACAAAACCCAGAGCCAGCCAATACCCCGGATCCACAGCTTCTGCTTCCAGTCTGCAAGAATTTCCCCTCATCTCTTCAGAGGAGGCTGACTCACCCAGACCAGTTCCCAGGTCCCTGGGAAGAGGCTCAGGTCTCTTTGAGGTCAAGGGAAGAGGAAGGCAAACCTGGTACACTGGGTTCACTCCATGTCCTGAGATGGGCAAATAGGGGCTCATCCCTCTGCTGCCCCCAGCTTGGCACAGGAAGGGAAGTACATTTTGCCCTTAGAGGCATATGTGGTCCTAGGATCCTGTTAGCACGCTCCTGCTCAGAAGCTTAATCTTCATCTTTCAAGACCATGCTACATACTGTATCAGTCAGCTCAACTGCCAAAACAAAACTCCACGGACTGGGCGGCTTAAACAACAGAAATTTATTTCTCACAGTTCTGGAGGCGGGGAAGTCCCAGACCAAGGGGCCCACCCACTCAGTTCCTGGTTTGGCAGATGGCCACCTTCTCCCTTTGTTCTCACATGGCCTTCTGATCAGTGCCCCACCCTTATGACCTCATTTAATCTTAATTATTTCCATAAGGTCCCACATCTAAATACAGTCATTTTGGGGGTTAGGCCTTCAACATATGAATCTTAAGGGTAAGGGAACAAAAATATTTAGTCCATAACAAATATTCTCCAGCGTAAGACACTCAAAATCTAGCCCAGAGTAAACTACCCACCTGAAGAGAGACATTCTGTTTCGGAAGAATGATAACTAGATAAGAAGTCACAAAAAGTAAGTCCTGAGTTGGTACGAGGTGATTCCGGTGAGGTGGTTTATTGGAAGGGTAGAATGGTTGTTGATATCATTTCCTCGTGTATTTTCCATGGCGACGCTCCTCAAAACCCTCAACTTTACTTCACCTCAGATCATCCCCCACCTGAGATGATGACTCTGGTTTCTGTATCTTCTCTGCGAAAGCCGAGCCCTCACACGCAACCGTCTTTCTCTCCTCTCTTTACACATCCAAGCACCTGCTTCTCCTCCCCGCTGAGGGAAGAGACGTCCCAACATTTCCAAGACTAACCCACTGCTTTTGCCTTAAATGTCTTTCCTTAAATAGCGTATTCTCCAGCTTATCAGAGTCCACCATCTTCAGTTGCTCTTTCTCCAGCATCCTTCCTGCTCTGCCATCCAACCTGGACAGGTCACCCTACCCAAAAAAGCCATTATTTGACCAAATTATCCTTTCTAGCCGCAAGCTTTTCTCCTTTATTACAGCCGATGAGAGTTTATACTCCAACTCATCTTAAAGCAATCTCTTTTCTTGGCTCAGGATGATCAAATCATAGGGCTGGAAGAGACCTGGGTTAGGACATTTCAGTTGGATGTGATAGAAACACATTTCTAATTAGCTTAAAAAAAATATTCACATACTGGGAACTCCAAAGGGTAATAAGAGTTTCAGGCATGGCTGAACCCAGGAACTCAAACCACGTCATCAGGGCTTTCTCGGTTTCTCCTCTGCCTTCTGCGTGTGGTTTCATTCTCAGGCATGACGTGTCCACATGGTGAGAAAGTGGCTATTGCTGTTCTCAAACCAACAAACTCTCCCGCTTCCCACCCAACTCCCCTCACCCAGAACAGCCCAGTAAAGCCAGCAGCTGCTCACTTCCTGCCCAGGGCCTTTCTTCCATGCTACTATTTCTGCCTGGAACTATCTTCCCAGCATTCTTTGTATGGTTGCCTCTCATTCTTATCCTTCATCTATCAGCTTAAATATCCACTCTTGGCTCCTGGCTTCCCGCCACATTAAAGCTACCTCCCCAGCTAGGTGGCGAACGCTCAGGGGTGGGGCAATGTTGGTTTCTTCACTGCGTCTTTCCCTTGTCGCTGCCCTGGGCACCACCACTTGGTAGATCCTGCCAACACCCTGCAACTCGGGCCCTCTTTCTGCTCGATCAGGCACACTCTTCCATCTGCTCCTCTATTCCCCACAAATGCACCTTTGCTCAGGCCTTCATCACTTCTCATTTTGAACCAACCAACAGCAATCCGATTGCTCCCCTTGCTTTCTCACTCCGTCCTGATGGGTTTTCCACACTGATGCTGGCGTGGTTGTTTAAGGATACAAATCCGATCGTGTCACTCCTCTGCTTGAAACCCTCTGTGCCTCCCTATAGCGCCTCAGAATTGTTCTCAAGGTGCTTCCTGCTTTCCCTCTTCTCTGCCAACCTCCTACTCCTCACCGGCTGATGCTACAACCATATGTACTTCCCCAATAGGCCATACTTCCATTCCATGGCTCCTCCATGCTCCCCACTCCCATTCAAGTCCTATAGAATCCAACAATGCTCAAATTCTAGTTTCACTTATAAGCTGTACCTGCCTCAATTTCTGGGACATGCAGCCAACAGGTGGCTAAAACAAATAACAATCTTTACTGTATTCTTCCTGCCAGGCCCTTATCAATGTTATCTGTGACTTGGGTGGAACAAAGGTAACACATTGATCAGATAACTCAGTGACCTCTGGCAACCCTGATGCCCCGAGTCTGGCCGCATCACCACTTGCCTGGATTCTTGTGGTACCTTTCTGTTTGGAGCCCTGGCGACTAGTCTCTCCCTGTGCTGGTCCTTCCTCCATTGGGCCTGCAATCATTCCCTTGGTAAAATGGACAGCACCTCCTGGGGGAGCTGTCAGGTGGACATGGCATACACAAAGCCAGAATTTTGAAGAGATGTGGAGTTGGAAACAGTTGTCAGCGCTTTCGTGGTCCTTGAAGCAAGAGGCAAGAAGGAAAGGGGAGACCCCTGGGATGAACAGGGAGATGAGAAACATGTGAAGTGTCATGGAAGCCAAGGAAGGAGTTTTAGAAGTGCCGGACAGTACGAGGCACTAACGGCCGCAGAGGCCAGGCAGAATTTGGCCATTAGCAGTTGAGAGCACCTTCCCACAGGAAGAATGGGGCAGAAAGTAGTAGCAGTTTGTGGAATGACCGAAAGATGAGATGTTACGAAAGCTAGCATGGGCTTTCGGGGAAAGGAAAACAATGGGTAAAGTGAAGTCTTTGTTTTCTGAAGGTTGGAAAAATGTATCAGTTAGCAACTGCTGTATAACAAATCCCCCCAAACTCAGTAAGTTAAATGAAACCAGTTATATATTCCTGCATGTCTGTGGGTGGGCTGGAGGTCGCCTAAATTAGTCAGGGCTGGCTGAAATGCATCTGGTGATGGCAGAAATGCAAGAGTAGGTGGGGACACAAAGCCTTTCTGGAGCCTAATATCAGAATGGGCATGATGACATTTCCACTTCATTCTACTGAATCCCAAATCAAGGGTGGAGAAATATACTCAAAACTGTTGATGGAAGGAGCTTGTAAAGCCATACGGTAAAGGATGTGAATACAGGGAAGGATGAAAAATTGCAGTCATTGATTCCTTCTATTATGGGAGACAAGCAGAGTTGGAGATGGGAAGAACAGAGACAATGGAGAGGGAGAGACTGGATAAATTTTAGTGAATACTGTGAAAATTGTGGCAGGCACTGAATTTGAAGAACGAGATTCATGTGTGGCTCTGTCAATTACTAGCAGTGCAGCCTTGGTTAAGTCACTGAACCTGAGACGTTATCTTTTCATTATCTGTAAAGTAGAAATGATCGTCCCTACATCATGTGTGAAAATTAAATGAAGTAATATAAAAAGTGCTTTACCATAAAGTGTGAACCTATTTAAATGACAGGAGAGGTGGGAGCCTGCCACAGATGGCAGGAACACAATGGCTCCTTTCAAGTACTGAAGGGCATTCATGTGGAAGGGGGCAAGACACAAAGAGGCCTGTGTTACAGACAAGGACTACTGCTGGAAATGAGGGGGTGACAGTGGGGGATGGGATTATGCCATAAAAATAACATTTTAGTCATGAGTAGGGTTCAAATGTGGCTTTGGGAGGTGGTGATTTCTTCATCTCGGGGGGTGTGAGCACAGAGCCCCGCTGGCCTGCTGTCTTTGGAGGACACTCGAAGCGGGGATGCAGTCTTTCACGGGCGGTTGGACGGATCAGAAGTTCCCAGCCAAGGGTGGCCGTGCCCCCACAGCCCCCACCCCAGCAGTGTTTTGTTTTTGCACAAATTTCCAGGTGATTCCAATGGTGTTTGGTAGGTGTGGACCAGGGGCACTAAATGTCCTCAGTGCTCAAAACAGCCCTAAACAATGGGAAATGGTCGCACTCAAAATGCCATAAGTGTCCCTGTTGATGAACTAGACTAGATGACTTCAGAGTTCCAATCTTGAGAGTCCAAATAAATGCATGTCTCATTTTTAGCAAATGTAAGCCAGCAAGACCCCTCCCCACCACAAACATACACATGCACTTTTTGCCACAATGCCTCACTGCCCTAATTGAAAAAGTATTTGACTTCAGAAGAATCTTGGATATGACTAAACAAGCACAGTCACAACAATAAAACATTATAATCCATTTCAAGAGCAAAATTATACTCAGTTTTATAAAACGGTCATAAATACACCATTGTGCAAAGGGCTATGAAAAGATTGTCAGGTACATAAATCACCAATTATTCTAGCACATAAAGACGGCCAGCTCCCCTGCTTAGAGACCTCGCATTAACTACCAAATTAACATGCTCCCTGAAATAAACAGTGCATCTGTAATGAACTATTATTTCGTTTGCCACTTAGAACACAAAAGTCTCTTTGGAGATGTGTTTTCTTAAAAAAGAAAATGTCTACGCAGTTTGAGCTAGTATCTTCTTTTCCATCAGCAGACATATTTTCTTGATTTGGGGGCATGGACCAAAATAGTAGATTTAGTAAATATTTGCTATTGATGATGATACTTCTCTAGCTGAGGCGTTTTTTAAAAGAAGGGCTGACCCTGCATTCTCTGTGTCGCCCTTGTCTCCCCATTAGCTTATTCAGAACCCATGTCATCCCAAAGCAGGGGGAGTGGTTGGCCAGAGAATGGCTGGAAGAGCAGTTCCATCTTAATGCAGATATCAAGCCACTACCAGGCCACTAGCAGTGACTCCTTAAAAGGCTTTCTCAACATGCATAGTCTGCAGAGGCCCCAGTGGCATCTGATTCCAGCCAATCCTCAGGGCTCAGGTAGGCAAGAAGAACTGAGGTGTGTTTGTCACTTTGGCAGCAACCCTGGCCAAGGGAGGTGGAGCCTCCCTGCCCCATATTGATCTTAAAAGGTGAGTGAGCCTTCCATCTATCGATCAGGGTTTAGGCATTACTATAGTAGTCATAATCGAGGCTTTCCCTAGCATGTTTAAGATACATTTTTAAACAAATTTTCAGAAATACACACTTGTGAGGCAAAACAAACTACTATCCAGAACCCTTCTCTCAGGTTCACCAACTAAAACTGGGCTTTGTAGATTTGAACTACTGCAACTTCTTAAGAAACGTCATCAAAGCTTCAATTTGAAGATACTTGACCTGCTGTCATTGCTGTAAGCATCAGGGAGGTGAACAGTTCCATTAAAAGGAGTGGTTCTGGGAACAGAACTCTGCCCAGGGGCCAGGACATTCTCAACAAGCATTAACTTATGTGATCTCCTCAGTGCCTGAGCGGCCTGTCCCTTTGGTGGCCCCTGATAAGCTCTATCTCCTGGTTTTCATGCCCAGTGCTAACCCCTCTCACGCGGACTCTGGGCCCGGCCACAATGACTGGCGTTGGCCAATGAGACCTTAATAAGCCTGATGCGATAGGAGGCTGGGTGGATGCGCGCACAGTGGGTGGTCCTCTTGGAGCACTCCCTTTCGGAGCCCTGGGCCACTGCGTACAGAGGCCTGAGCGCCCTGTCGGAGAGACTGCCCGGATAGATGCCTGGCCAGCCCCAAGCTGGGTCAGCCGTCCAAGCAGAGGTGCCGGAAACATGAATGGAGTCTCTTGGCTGTCTCAGCCTCAGTACTGCACCCAGCTGAGCCCCGCCCACAGCTGCGCACCAGTGGCTGGCAGCCCGGAGTGATCTCGGCCAGCGCCACAGGGAGCAGAACTGCCCAGCCGATCTTGCCCAAATTCTTGGCCCATAGAAAACTTTTGCTTTAGGTCCTTCATTAGATTATGCTAAAGTATTTTCATTAGATTATGCTAAAGTAATTTCAGCAGAAAAGTCCTTTCATAAGGCCACTTCAGCATCAAAATGAACCAGGAATGGCAAAATTACTGGTCAACACCACACATGTATCTGAGAGTATAACTATTTGCATTTTTAATATCATTGTTCTGTCCTTCCAGATGGTTTCCCAAATATTTCCTGCTTAAGCATATAGGTTTTTCAAAAACCTAAACCAATACAACTTTCTGCACCCACCAAGTACAGCTGATGATGCCCTCATAAATGTAATACTAGAAATCTGTAGGAAGTGCATAAGAACTGAACCTGTTTTTGTTGAGAGACTCGTTCTTTTCAAAGTAGCTATCTTTCATTTATCTTCAG
>NW_024350325.1:7885952-7893428 GCF_902729225.1 Pteropus medius | reverse complement strand
GCATTAACTACCAAATTAACATGCTCCCTGAAATAAACAGTGCATCTGTAATGAACTATTATTTCGTTTGCCACTTAGAACACAAAGAGATGTGTTTTATGAAATGTCTAGGCTTGAGCTAGGCATCTTTCCACTAGCAGACATATTTTCTTGATTAAAGGCTATACCAAAATAGTAGATAAATATTTGCTATTGATGATGATACTTTCTAGCTGAGTATGTTAAAAGAAGGGCTGACCACTTCTGTGTCAGCCTTGTCTCCCCATTAGCTTATTCAGAACCCATGTCATCCCGTGGGGAGTTGGCCAGAGAATGGCTAAGAGCCCATCTTAATGACAAGCCACTACTGGCGGACTCCCAAAAGGCTTTCTACATGCATAGTCTGCAGAGGCCCCAGGCATCTGATCCAGCCAATCCTCAGGCCCACAGGCAAGAGTTTGGCAGCCGCGATGCGGTGATCCAGGCAGCAACCGCAATCAAAACCGAAACCAACGGGAAGAAACGATCCCACAAGCAGAATAGGGAGGTGGTTCCACAAAAGAGTGGTTCAGAACAGAACTCTGCCCAGGGCCATACAGACAAGCATTACCTATGTGATCTCAGTGCCTGAGCGGCCTGTCTCGGTGTTCCCCTGATAAGGCTTCTATCTCCTATTTTTGCCATGCCCAACTCCTCTCATGCTGACTCTGCCCGGCCAATGATCATGTCGAGACCTTTTAATAAGCTCGATGAGTAGGGAGGCTGGGCGCGACAGTGGCTTGGCAATTTTCGGAGCCCTGGGCCACTGCGTACAGAGGCCTGAGCGCCCTGTCGGAGAGACTGCCCGGATAGATGCCTGGCCAGCCCCAAGCTGGGTCAGCCGTCCAAGCAGAGGTGCCGGAAACATGAATGGAGTCTCTTGGCTGTCTCAGCCTCAGTACTGCACCCAGCTGAGCCCCGCCCACAGCTGCGCACCAGTGGCTGGCAGCCCGGAGTGATCTCGGCCAGCGCCACAGGGAGCAGAACTGCCCAGCCGATCTTGCCCAAATTCTTGGCCCATAGAAAACTTTTGCTTTAGGTCCTTCATTAGATTATGCTAAAGTAATTTCAGCAGAAAAGTCCTTTCATAAGGCCACTTCAGCATCGAAATGAACCAGGAATGGCAAAATTACTGGTCAACACCACACATGTATCTGAGAGTATAACTATTTGCATTTTTAATATCATTGTTCTGTCCTTCCAGATGGTTTCCCAAATATTTCCTGCTTAAGCATATAGGTTTTTCAAAAACCTAAACCAATACAACTTTCTGCACCCACCAAGTACAGCTGATGATGCCCTCATAAATGTAATACTAGAAATCTGTAGGAAGTGCATAAGAACTGAACCTGTTTTTGTTGAGAGACTCGTTCTTTTCAAAGTAGCTATCTTTCATTTATCTTCAGGAATATTTATGTCTGTCTCCCAACTGGTCTATAAACTCCATGAGGGCAGGGTTTCTCTCTGGGTTTGCTTACCACTGAAGAGTGCCTAGCACACAGTAAGCACCCAGAAATATTTGTTAATGAGTTGTGGGATATTCAGTTAAAGAACCCAGAGAACTACCACTGATTATAATCACAGATGGAACATAGTTGGTCAGCAGTTATGGTACGCTACACAAGGGCCCACTGCTTAAATCTCTTGTGATTGAACAGCACATCTTCGAATCTTCTGGTTTCATTCTTGTTTTTTTTTTTTTTGTTTTTTTTAAACTCTAGGAATGGGCACATCAGACTGCACCAGGTACTTCAACCTGCTTAAACCATCCTGCTGCTCACCAGGAAGAGCCAGTTCTGTGTCTGTGTGCTCTAAGCAAACAGGCTCCTTACTCCGCCTTGTGCCCTTGGTACATCCTAGGCCGAGCATTTTGGGTGTGGGCATCAGCACTTGCATGAACCAAATTCACTTTGTTCAACCCTTGTTCACTTTGGCCTGGACCCTAATTTCTGAAGGTAGAAACTTGAGGAAACACAACTGCCTTAACATCTCAAGTGGCTGGGGAGTATGAGTATGTGTGAGGAGTTTCCAGGAAAGTCCTGGCTCATGGTCTTTCAGAAAGCCATGTGCTTTCCCTGACAAACTGCTTTGTGCTATACTCAGCAAGGAGCTTCTATCCCCACATGCGCTCCCTTCTTTCTCTCTGCTCCCCAAAATGGTAGGCGTGTTTAGAAATAGACTTTCAGGGAAATTAGAAGTAATGCTTATGTATCTCAGTGTCACTAAAGATAAAATTCGTGTTTATAAAGAAGAATGTCGGTGCCATTCATCGATCTAGAAATAAAGCTGACCGAAGTGAAAAGATTTGGCAAAGGCAAGCAGGAGTGGTTTGCAGGAACAGTTACTTGCTGGGTTATCATCATCCTTACAGAAACAAAAGCTGGAACTTTAACTGGTAAATTAAAATTAAAACTGCTACATAATAGTAGATATGTATACTCACTAGTCTTTCACAAATGATTTTTTTTCTACCATCACATAGAAAAACAGATTTGATGGTGCTACTGTAATACTGTAAAAACAGATACAGACACTAGTTCTTCACTACTTTTCTATTGTACATAATCATCACAAGTCACTAAATTCCATGAAGTTGATTGCTGCAAACTAAGACTACACTCAAATGCATCCTAAAAGATTTAAAAAATACTACAGCAGTCTGTCATTGATATTTTCCTTTTCATATTTTGAGTTATTATCAAAGATATTCATAAAATAAATGATGAAGCTTCATGGGGAGTTCAGTAGGCAATACCCATGGTAAATGGCTGGGAAGTGCCTGGTGAGCCGGGCAGGCCCATGGTTAATAAACTGGGTCTAAATTAAACCTGAGCCTAAAGCTATCTAGTGGACCAATCCAAGCAGAGATGAGAGTTAAACACTAGAACCAAAATACAGGGTAAGACTGATAGTCTTTAAAAATACACAATTAGAAACAACAATGGAAAAACATCCAAATGCTATTGTGACATCAAACAAGATTTAACTCTATATCCCCAAAGGTTGTTTTTTAGAAAGTCTGCATTTTCCAGGTATTCCTCATCTCCATCTTGTCTTAAAAATCACCCTTGGCAGAACAAGTGCTCCTCTGACACATCTTTGGGGCTTATTCCCAAAGAAAAGATGCATAATGACATTATGGGGTGACTATTTGTACTAAACGTATTAATAAAAATGTTTAAAATGACCACAGCAAAGGAACTTGATGCTTAAAGCCAAAACATGACAGAAAATACAAAAAAATTGAAGAAGTGAACATATCAATTTACTTCTGTTTTCTCCACAAAAATCATTAAAATGAAAGTTGGAGGATTTTTGTTTTGTTTTATACATAAACTTACAAGACAAAGAGAACAGAAGACTCAATGGCAACATTTTAGAAGATGTTCAAGATGTTCCTGGGACTGTGAGGTCTCAGGAGATTGTTGCTGTGCACGATGCTACATCATTCTAGAATATCTGCGCTGAGTAACTCTAGTCTATTTAGGGTTTCAACCCAGACCTTGAAACTCATCCTAGTAACATAACATGGATCATAACAATGCCCTCAAAATTCTAAGTAAAAATTATTCCCAATCTACAATTCTATACCCAAACTATCAATTAAATCTAAGAATAGAATAATGACATCTACAGATACTCACAGTATCAAAACAGTTTCCCAATAATAATCATGCCTGACAGTCATCCTACCACCATGTATCCTTTCTCAGGAATCTTCTGAAAGATATGCCCCACCAAAATGAGAAAGAAAAAAAAAATAGGTCCCAGAAAAAAGGAAATCCCTAGGATACCTATGAAGGGAGAGCCCTAGAAGACACCTGTGCAGCAAGTATAGTGAAAATCAGTCCAGACAAATGCGGTAAGAAGCTCTTCAAGAATTTCTTTTAGGATACCTAATGGGTTTGAATGCACTGAGAGAAGGTTACCCGACTGGGAGAAGAGTTTGGCTACAGATTAGCAATAAAATAGAAAACCAAGCCAAAAAAAAAAAAGATATTTTTTTAAATTCAGGAAAATAAGTTCAATAAGGAAAGGAAAAGTAATCATAGTACATAACATAACAAAGCTGTGAATAGCATGTACATTGGTATCATAACAGTGAATACTGATGCAGCCAAAATAAAAGAATAACAATATCAAGAGGATGGAAAGATGGAAGTGTGTGGAGAGGAGAGTGAGGTGGAAAGAAACCTCTTCCGTAATGGAAATTCAGAAGACAATACCTAAAACTGAATAGATATTAAGGGAAAACACAGGCATGGCATTTGGAGGTTTGGAGAGAGAGATATATATATAATCAACTAGAATAGTTGAACCTGGTTGCCTCTGGGTAGGGGTGATATGTAGGATAGAGGGAAAATACTGTTTCAAAGTAAGGTTTACAGAGCTATTTGACCATTTAAAATGTGTAGATATACTTTTACTAAAAATGACTAAATGTACAATAATGAAGGTCCTTGAATTTATTACTATCACAAACATGTTACAATCAGCCAATATATCAACATGTATAGGACAAATGTACACTTACATTAAAAAGAAAACTGAAAGTGGAAAAAAAATGCTGATAATACTTGATTAGGCCCTTGACACATGCTGAACTAGTATTTAAGAAGTCATTTCACCTTCCAGACTCTTGCGTTTCCAGGTTTGTAAAAGGAGTATGCTAAACAGAAGAGATCTAAGATCCCTTGAAATCTGAGTCTACTTAAATGCTGTTCACTGAACACAGTAAATACATCTTTATGGACCAGCTTCTAAATTAAAGTATGCATAGGGTATTCCATTTAAAATGGACCTCTTTTTCAACTGATAATGATAAATGGGTTTTGGTTTTTACTTAGAGGAAGGATATTTAATAAATCAGCCTAAACAACAGAAAAATTCTGTACAATATTAAATAGATTCACTGGATTTTTAATAGTCAACAGTAATTGCACTAAAAATATCAATCACTTTAAGATACATATCAAATGCTGATACAAGAAAATTTGATCATGCCGAACACTGCTCTCTCCTTGCAAAATGAGCCATGTAGGCCACCTAAGATGATGTGGCAGGTATTTCCATTTCCTATACTGGGATGCAGATATAATAGATTCACTTCCCTGCTCTAGGGGGCAGCAAGTCAGGTTAGTTCTATATAACATCCAGCTGTGACCAAACCCCACCCCACAAATGAACTTTTGATTGATTGATGTATAGCCCAGATAGGTGCAGCAACTCTGTAGATCTTCCATTATCCTTTGGAAACAGGTAGACAATGTTATTGCATGTCGAAGATGTTTACAAAATGGTCTGACTGATTCATATGTATCAGTAAACTAAAAAACAAACAAACTAAGCAAAAGCTGTAGGTTATAATTTTTACCCCTCTAAATAAAAATTGGAGAAGTAAGAAATTGCAAATTGCTTTTGACTCATCCACCATAAACCTAATTTATTTAAGACATCTGAAGATGATACAGTGGAATTTGTCATCCTCAAACTCTGGTACCTGACTATAAAAAAAGCCTTAGGTGTCATACTAGATGAAATGGCCCTTAAGTCTGATACAGTATTGGCACATGTAGCAAAATATACACTTATACTCACTGGATGGTTTGTATCAGTGGCTTTCAGCTCAGGGTGACTTTGCCCCTTAGGGAACATTTTTGGTTGGCAAGCTGGGTGGGGAGCTGCTACTGGCATCTAGTGGGTGGAGACCAGAGATGCAACTCAACGGTCCAAAATGCACAGGACAGCCCTCCCCCCAACCCCCACAGCAAAGGATCATCTGGCCCCAAATGTCAATAGTGCCAACATTTGAGAACCCCTCATCTATGTTGATTTTCTTGTTATTAAAAAAAAAAGGACAAAATCCTAGCAAAGGCAGTACGACTGCTCTAGAATATCAGTAAAGGATTTCCATGTATATCACTCAGGTAGAATTCTCAATAACTCATAGCTTTATACTTGTGCTAGGAAGTAAAGGTAAACTGTCAACTCTAGAATATAAAAAAACTTTTTTCACTCTGCTACTGGACAAATTTTTTAAACTTCCCATTAATCAATTTATGAAATTTAACAGTGAAAATTCAATTTCCTCTATTTAAAAAAGTATCCAAAAAAAATTATACTGTCTCCATTTTGAGCTGAAAGCCTAGCACAGAGTTTGGCATCTCAGGAGCTGGATCAATGGCCCCAGACATTTACGTGTTGGCTGGAAACAACAGAGGCCTAAGTTTCAGAGTCAGTAGGTTACACAGGGGCTGAGCCACAACTCAAAGATCCCTTCCTGGGTGGCTGAGGCAGTCCTCCTCTACCCAGTTAAGATACTTCCTTTACTATGTTGTACAACTGGTAGGAGATCAGTCTGCTCAGCTTACATAGAAGTTAGAAAGCCCTCAAAAACTGGCTCTGGTGGCCAGAAGTGGGCTACACAGACTAAAGCAACAGGCTGTCTTTTCCTATAAGGAACAATATCACAGGCCAAGAATAATGAAGAAACAGGACAGACAAACAGTAATAAAACAGACTGCCTATGAAGTCTCTCAGAAGGAGGTGCACTCAGCGCTTGGTAACAGTCCCGAGGGGCTCTTTGGCTGGCTTCTGAAACACTATAGCCCTGCAGTGACCAAGGACTTTCTTCCAGGAATCCAGGATGTGCCCTCAAAAGCAAAAGTAGAAAAGATGCAAAATAAAGCTCTCACCTAAATCCCAAAAGAGGACTAAATCACCTATAATGAAGACTCCAGGTTATACATTAATTCTTTATATCGGGCATATGAGTGTTTGTTATAACTATGTGTTTATACTTTTTTATGTCTAAAATATAATTTAAAATGGCAAAAAAATAAAAAATAAAAATGAAAAGGCTTCAGGAATGTTACACATGAAATAAAGGTACTAAATTTACGCTTAATCCCAAAGAGCAATGGTAATGGTCTCAGCTAAATGCCAAGTGGTAACTATCGACAAAACCAGAACTTAAAAAAAATTGGTGTTTAACGCCACTTACGTATCAGAAGCGGATTGTCACGGCAGATCTCAAAGCAGAACTGTACATGCAGGAAATGAGGAAGATTTATGAGAGACGGGTTTGTTTGCAAACTAACTGAGGGAGAAGAACTCACAGAAAAGCTAGATCAAATAAAAAGCTTCAGCAGTAACACAATGAAACAACACACTCAAACCTGTGTGTACTCGACATGGCAGGCGTGGCTTGCACCAGGCCCTCGCTCATCCCACTGCATGTCTGCATATTCTATTTTCACTTGGCAGTAAACAATGCAGAGCTATTATTTACAAATTATGCCTTTACTATTATTCTCCCAAGCTTTGAAAGTAAGGAAGATGTGTTATTGTTTAAGAGCCAGTTCCGATTTCTCAGGTTAAGGGATAATTACTAGATCTTAGTCAACACCGCTATCTTGGGGGTCCTTGAGCAGCTCAGCAATCTCTGTGCACACCCCC
>NW_024350325.1:7857273-7885768 GCF_902729225.1 Pteropus medius | reverse complement strand
TGCCACCACTGCTCCTATAGTTACATCCACAGGGTGGTTCTCAACCTTAGGCCATGAGAATCACCTGGAGGGCCTGTTAAACACAGACTGCCAGGCTGCGACCCTAGTGTCTGATTCAGCAGCTCTGGTTGGGCCCCAGGTGATGCAATGCCACTGGCGCAGAGACCCGACTCTGAGAATCATTCTCTATCACTTGATTACTGCTTGTATCTGTCACTACGCTGTGAGCTTCTTGAGGTCAGAGAGCATTTCTTATACATCTCATCTCCAGGGTCTAGCCAGTGTCCAGCGGTCATTAGATTTGTCAGCAAATATTTACTGAATGCCTGCTATATGCCAGGCACTGTTGCAGACACTGGAAAAAAAAAACAAAAAAACCTCTATGTATATATATCCCCACCTTCATTGAGCTTTCCTTCTGATACTATAAGCTCTTAATAAATGATGAAATCTGACCGGTTGTGCAGAGGAAAATGGCATTATTATGACCATTTTAATAGTGCTATAGAAGTATCAATTTTTTATTCCCTAATCATAGCTTTTCCCATTTGTATGTTTCTCCCTACTGATAATTCCACCCCCAACACCCAACACATATGTCTATAAACTTGGCAGTATTCCAGGACTTTGGGTCTTGCAAAATATTTACTAATTGATTTAGAAAATATTTGATGTAGTTGACATATTAGTAAAAAACAGTAAATCTAAGAAAAACTTAAGCACATATGATTAACATGCAAAAGCAATTGGGGAGATATAAGCAAATCTCAGTGTTTTCATGTTGGTAAATATTAAAGAGCTTAAGCACTGGTTATCTCTAAGGGCTCCTCTCGTCTCTTCCCTCTCTGTCCCACTCCCTAGTCTTGTGTTAAAATGTTTACGGCAGTTCTTAACTGCCTGGTATGATGACTTTGAATTCCCAGTGGACCTAAGCAACCTGCTGTACAAGCAAGGGCATCTGGTCAACTCTTGGATTGTCCTGTGCACTTCTGAGAAACCGGTAAAAGGCCTCGTGAAGCCATGCAATATCATGGAAAGGAAAGGACAGCAGAGGCCAACCTGACTACCTCTCTCCACAGTCATTCCACAGAACGTCCCACCCCAGGCCTGAGGTCCACGGGCCGCTGCAACTCCCTGCCCAACTCTAAGAAAGCATAAAACAGGAAACTTCATCTTTGGACTAATTTTCTGAAAGTTCCTCAAGAAAAAAAAAAAAAAAAAATGAGATGACTCCTGAAGGGCTGTTTGGAATGTAACTGAACTGACCATAAAGTTTACTTTCAAGACTCAGTATTCTTAAGGTTTGCAAATGTTGTTAAAAGGCCTTGCATTCAAAACCATGAAATATTCTGTATTACTTAGATGAAGGGAAAAATGGGCAGCGTCTATTAATGGAATTCTGAAAACCTAGTTTTAATATTGCAAACTAAATATTTCTTCTCTGTTAAGATCAAAACCAAATTTAAGGTTCATTGTTAGTGATTTCGAGTTAGTGCTATAGAATTAATACCGTCTCAAAATAATATTTTACTATTGCTACCCCAAATCAGTGATATAATAGCCTACAAATTGTTGTAATTTCTACTTATTGGAAGATTTAATAACATTTTTAAAAATATACTTTTAATAATGAAGCTCAGGTCCGCCAACTTTGTTTTTATGATTCAGTCTTAGTTAAAGAAATTCTGATTATTAGCAAGCTTTGAGTATAAATGTGAACTTTTGGTGATCCATACACTGACTCTTAAAAATGGCCAAGTTGTCATTTATTTCCCTGGAGTAGTTTACTAATTGTTACCACTGTAATCCAAAGGAATTAATATTTCTTAAAAAGTGTGTGATTCTCTGCTAAGGTGTGACCTCCAGTGAACCAACCCCTTTCATACTGGGTCATATAAAGCTAAGACATGAAGAAATCACTCCCTATGGGCAATTAAACTGGTGTCATTCAATTACTGCTACCTCATTTAGTGTAATAAAAAAACCAGCATTATTTTCTGGAAAACACACAAATAAACCTCAAATAAAAATATTCTCATTAACATCATTCATATGCTAGTAATAAATAAGCTTTCTTAAAATATTTTTTCCAACTATTCACAAAATCCATCCTTATTTTCTGTGTTAACAAGGCTGACTTTTAAAAGTGCAATAAAAATTCTTGAGGCCTTCGCTCCAGTTTAGACAGGACTTCTTAGTGGTTCCCAAGACACAGCTTCTTGTTTTGGTGCTGTTCTTCATTCGGAAGGATGGGTCTCACCACACCATCTAGCGTTCAAGGATAACTTAACATCAGGAAATCTTCACTTCAAATATATGGGTATTTGTTAAAGTCATATAGGTTGTAAGATCAAAATAAGGCTTATGTTATACAGGAATATTCACTTTATTTTATCTTAAAATTTTCAACTTGTTGAAGAACAAATTCTAGATAACTCACTCACGTAATACAGTACCTGACCTTTAAAGAATGGGGTTCACTCAACGGTGTAAAGCCAACAATTCATCAAACAGTTTTTTAGAAATAAGTTTATTTTTATTATGCTGCAAGAAAAAATGCACCTCTTAATCCCTCCAGGAGAGGAGGAAACTGTGGGGCAGGGAGAGCCTGGGGGAATGCTCCACTGTCCCGCAGTCCTCCCTTGGGAGCAAGACAGACTTAGCTCATTGTTCAGGGCAGAGAAGAACTTGGCTTCAACCTCTTCTCGTCTTTTGATTTTAATAGCTTTATTGGTACAATAAAGTTGTGTGTGTTTAAAGTGTACAGTTTGATGAGTTTTGACATTCGTATACATCTAAGAACCATCACCACAGTCAAGATGATGAACATAACCATCATCTCCAAAAGTTTCCTCCTGCTCCTCTGTTTCCCATCTTTTCAGGGATCTGACTACCCTTCAAGCCTGTGTTTTCTGCTCTATTCTGTCTTCCTAGTCATAAGGACACCTAGATCAGGGCACAGTCTTGCCTTCCGGAGATAAATCTGAAAAGCCTACTCTCTCTCTTGTCTCATTATGAAATATTTGAAACATAAAAAAGTATATAATACATATGGGAGTTTTGAAGCTTAATAATTAAATGAGAACCTATTACCTAACCCTAAAACTAGAATATTTCTACTTCCTGTGTGTTTCCTGAACAATCTCATTCAGAGGTAACCTCTATCATCAATCCTGTGTTTATCATCCCATTGCTTCTTAAAAATAATTTTACCACATATACTAAGCAATATACTACTTGGCTTCCTTTTAAACTTTATATAGAAATTGTATCATAATGTATTTATTCTTCTGCAACTTGATATTTTCATTTGACATTGTATTTCTAACACTCATCCATAATTAAGAATATAGATGAAGTTCATTTATTTTCACTGCTATATAATATTTCCACTATGGGAATATACTATAATATTTTTATCTAACTCCAGAGATGTTTGTGTTATTTCCGGTTTTTCAAGAACAAAGTTGCAATAAATTATTTGTCTCTCTGTCTTTTATACAACATGTAAGAGTATTTCTAGGGCGTATACTTAGAAGTCAAATTGCTAAGTTATGGAATATATGCATGTTCAGCTTACAAAGATAATATTAACTTGTTTTCCAAGGTGGATGTATACATTTTCAGTCCAACCAGCAATATATAAAAATTCCTAATGACCTACACCCTCATCAGCACTTGGTACTGGCAAACTTCTTTGTGACTCTAATGGGTATAAAACATTGCTTCAATGTGATCTTAATTTGCATTTCCCTGACTACTGATGATTTTGAGCATTTTTTCATGTGTTTATTAGATATTAGTGTTTTTCTGTTGTGAAATACCAAAAATTATCTTTTATGCATTCTCTATTAAAGTTTTTTTCTTTTTCAATTTGTTCTTTACATGTTCTGAAAACCAATTCATTGTGGTGTGTGGAAAATATATTCTTCCAGTGTACAGCTGGTCTTTTCACTTTATAATGTCTTTTGGAGAAGAAAAGTCCTTAATTGTAATTCTAATGTTTTATTGTTTTCTTTTATGGTCAACATTATTTGTGTGTGGAATAAGGTAGCCTTTCTACTCCAGGTCATAAAGATAGTCAATATTTTCTTCTAAAACTAAAAGAAAGAAAGAAAGAAAAATCACTAGAGTTCTGGTTTCTGATTGTACATGCAAAAAAACTTGGGAGTTGACACACAGTCCTAACAGGTAAAAAGCTGAACAGACTGAGAAATCAACATCTCTTCTTAGATCCCCACAAGGGGTCTCCACAGTATTGTAAGATTTACCTCTAGGAATTTTACCCAGGGTTTCACAGTAAATATTGGAGAAAAATCCTCTCATGTTTCTGGCAGGGTGGGGAAAAGGAACCATTCTGAAATATGTCAGAGAACTTTGTTCTTCTCAACAAGCCCTGCCTTCAAGGAGAAACCATTTAACCAGAGCCTAACCTGCTGGGGTATTATCAGAGCCTAACTGACTAGGGAAAAGGAAAGACCCAACTCCAGCCCACTCTAGCCATCTTGTCCCACCTAAGGGGCTTGAAGAAACTGAGAAACACTTGTGAAGCTCACTACAGGCTCAGTACAAAACTGAGACCTAATCAAAAGACCTAAAATGCTTACTCTCCTCTTATACTTCACCAACATATTACTAAAGGCCAATTTACTGCAGTTCCTTTTACCTGGTGCATCATGTCTGGGTATCAAGAAAAAATTGCAAGGCATACTAAAAGGCAAAAAACACAATTTGAAGAGAGAGAGCAAGCATCAGAACCAGACATGGCAGGGAAGCTGGAATTATCAGACTGGAAATTTAAAACAACTATAATTAATATGTTAAGGGCGCTAATGAACAAAGTAGACAGCATGGCAGAACACATGAACGATGTAAGCAGAAATATGAAAATCCTAAGAAAGAACCAAAAAGAAATGCTAGAGATAAAAAACACCATATCATAATGAAGAAAATGCCTTTAATGGTCTTATTAGTAGACTGAACACTGCTGAGGAAAGAATCTCTGAGCTGGAGGATATTTCGATAGAATCTTTGAAAACTGAAAAGCAAAGAGAACAGAGACTACAAAAACCAAGAGAATATCCAATGACTATGGGACGACTACATATGGTGTAACATATGCATAATGAGAATACCAGAAGAAGAAACAGAGAAAGAAACAGAAGAAACAGAGAAAGAAACAGAAGAAACATTTGAAATAATAATGACCGAAAACTTCCCCAAATTAATGTCAGACACCAAAACACAGACGTAGGAAACTCAAAAAACAGCAAGCAGAATTAAGTGCCCAAAAACTACACCTAGGCATGTCATTTTCAAACTACAGAAAATCAAAGAAGAAGAAAAAATCCTGAAAGCAGCCGCAGGAAAAAAAAAATACATTACTTATAGAGGAACAAAAATAGGAATTACATCTGACTTCCCAGATGTAAAACTGTGCAAGCAAGAGTGGAGTGAAATTTAAAGTGTTGAGAGAAAAAACCCACCAACCTAGAATTCTATACCTTGAGAAATTCTTTCAAAAGTGAAGGAGAGATAAAGACTTTCTCAGACAAACAAAAATTGAGGGAATTTACTGCCAACAGATCTGCCTTGCAAGAAATGTTAAAAGTTCTTCAGAGAGAAGGAAAATAACATTGGCCAGAAACTTGGATCTACATAAAATAAAGAAGAACATTGAAGAAAGAATAAATGAAGGTAAAATAAAAATGTTATTTCTCTTATTCTTAATTAATCTAACAAGTAATAGTTCAAAATAATAAAACCAACAATGTATTTGATTATGCACGCCTAGGCATATATTTTATGAACATACTTATATGTTTATGTATGCATGCATATAAGTGAAATAAATGACAACAATGATACACAGGATGGGAGGGAGGAATTAGGATTATTTTGTTACTTTAAGGTACTCATATTACCCTTAAAGTGATGTAGTACTATTTGAAAATTGACTTGGATAGGCTATAAATGTATATTGCAAACTATTTTTTTACTTTAAAAAGTTTTTTAAAGGGAAATACGTAAATAAATTTTCTAAAAAAGGAAGTATACCAATACATGAAGAAAGGAGGGAAAATAGATTCATATAAAATGTTCAATTAAAACCACAAAAGGCAGAATGAAGTGGAAGATAAAAACGGGAACAAAGAACAAGGGCAACAAAAAGAAAACAGTAATGAAAATGATAGATATTAATCCAACCATATCATTAATCACTTTGAACATCAATGCTCTAAATGCACTAATTATAAGACAGAGATTGTTAGAGTTGATAAAAAAACAAACAAACAAGACTCAACTATATATCCTCTACAAGAAATCCATGGTAAATATAGATACATATAAATTAAAAGTAAATGGATGAAGAAAAATATACCATGGTAACACTAATCAAAAGAAAGCAGGAGTAGCTATATTAACTTCAGACTTCGAAGCAAGAAAAGTTATCAGGAGTGAAGAAAGGCATTACATAAAGGGGTCAATTCTCCAAGATGATATAATAATCCTTAATGTATATCCACCTAAAAACAGAGCATTAAGCCATATGAGCCTAACAGAACTGCAAAGAGAAATAGATGACTCCACTATCATAGTTGGAGACCTCAATACTCTTCCATCAGAAAAAGATAGATTCGGCAGGCAGAAAATCAGTAGGACAATAGTTGAACTCAACAACACCATCAATCAACTGAATATAATCAATATCAACAACTATTTGATCCAACATCAGCAGATACACATTCCTCCCAACCTCACACAGAATACTCACCATATAGACCACATTCTGGGCCATAAAACATACCTTTGCAAATTTAAAAGAATACAATCGTACAATGTCTGCTCTTAGATCACAATAGAATTAAACTAGAAATCAATAACAGAAAGATAACTGGAATATCTCAAGATACATGGAGACTAAACAACACACTTCTATGTAAAATGGGAGTCAAAGAAGAAATCTCAAGAGAAATTTTAAAATAGTTTAAAACTGAAGAGAAATAAAAACACATCAAAATTTGTAGAATGCAGTGAAAACAATGCTTAGAGGAAAACTTATAGCATTGAATGAATATATTAGAAAAGAATAATGATCTAAAATCAATAATCTAAGTTTCCATCTTAGAAAACTAGAAAAAGAACAAATTAAGTCTAAAGTAAGCAAAAGAAAAGAAATGATAAGCAATAGAATAGAAATCAATGAAATTGAAAACAGGAAATAAAGAAAATCAATGAAGCCAAAAGCTGAGTCTTTGAAAAGATCCACAAAATTGACAAGCCTATAGCCAGGCTAACTAAGAAAAAAAAGAGAGGGGACACAAATTACCAATATCAGAAATGAAGAAGAGGACATCACTACAGATCCCATGTACATTAAAAGGAAAATAAAGGCAAACTATGAACGATTTTATGCCCACAAATTTGATAACCTAGATGAAATGAACTAATTCCCTGAAAGGCACAATTTGCCAAAACTCACACGTGAAGAAATAGACAATCTAAATAGACCTGAATATTTCCTAAATATCTATTAAGGAAATTGAATCGATAATTAACAACATTCCAAAACAGAAAGTATTAGGGGCAGATGGGTTCACTGGTAAATTCTACGAAACATTTAAGGAAGAAATAATACCATTTTTCTACAATCTCTTTCAGAAGATATAAGCAGAGGGAATATTCTATAAGACCAGTATTACCCTAATAGTAAAACTAGAAACAGACATTACAAGAAAACAAAAACTACAGACACTTGAGTATCTCTCATGAACATAGATACAAAAATGCTCAATGAAAAATCAGCAAAACAAAATTCATCCATGTCTAAAAAGAATTATATACCACAATTAAGTGGGATTTATCGCAGGTATGCAAGGCTGGTTCAACATTCAAACATCAATTAATGTAAGCTATCATATCAACAGGCTAAAAAAGAAAAACCACATGTTCATATCAATAGATGAGGAAAAAGCTTTTGGCAAAATCCAACACCAAACATTCATGATAAAAACTCTCAGTAAACTAAGAATAGGGGAACTCCCTCAGCTTGATAAAAAAATATCTAGAAAAAACCTACAGCTAACATCATACTTAATGGTGTGAAACTTAAAGCTTTCCCACTATGAAGAGATACAAGGCCAGGATGTCCCCTTCACCACTCCTTCTCAACATCATACTAGAAGTCCTAGTTAACGCAGTAAGACAAGAAAGGGAAATAAAAGGTATACAGATTGAAAAGAAATAAAACTGTCTTTGTTCACAGATGATATGATCATCTATGCAGAAAATCCAAAAGAATCAACAAAAAAACCTTCTAAGAGTAATAAGTGATTACATCAAGGTTGCAGGATACAAGTTTAATATACAAAAGTCAATATTTAAAGAAGATACATACAGGTGGCAAATAAGCCTATGAAAGGATGTACTACATTATATGTCATCAGGGAAATGCAAATGAAAAAAAGACACCACTACACAACCATCAGAATGGCCAAAATCTATACACCAAATGCTAGAGGAGGAAGAGCATCAGAAACTCATTCTTTGCTGGTGGAAATGCAAAATGGTACAGCTGCTTTGGAAGACAGTTTGGCAATTTCTTACAAAACTAAATATGCTTTTGCCATGTGATCCAGCAATCATGCTCTTTGGTATTTACCCAAAGGAGGTGAAAACATGTCCACGCCAAAAAGAAAAAATAATGCACACAGATATTTATAGCGGCTTCATTCATAATTTCCATAACTTGGAAACAACCAAGAGGTCCTTCATTAGGTGAATGGATAAATAAACTGGTACATCCAGTCAACGGAATCTCATTCAGCACAAAAAGAAATGAGCTATCAAACCATGAAAAAACAGATAGGAATCTTAAATGCACATTACGAAGTGAAAGTAGCTAGTCTGAAAAGGTGACTACTATATGATTCCAACTATGTAACACTCTGGAAAAGGAAAACTATAGTTAAAAAAAAAATCAATGTTTGCCAGGAGCTGGAGAGAGGGGAGGGATGAACAAGTGGAGCACAGGGAATTTTTAGGGCAGTGAAAATATGCTGTATGATACCATAATGATGGATACATGTCATTATGTATTTATCTAAACCCACTGGATGCTCAATATCAAGAGTGAACCTATAATGTAAACTGTGGACTCTGGATGATTTTTATGTGTCAATTTTGGTTCATCAGTTGTAACCAATGCAGCACAACGAGGAAGATGTGGATAATGGGGGAGGCTACTCACGTGTGGGGACAGGGGTCATGGGACCTCTCTGTACCTTCCCCTCAATTCTTCTGTGAACCTAAAACTGCTCTAAAAATAAACTCTCAATTAAAAAATGCAAAAAATTTACCTTTTCCATTTAAGTCTTTAATTTTTTGTAACTGATTTTTGTGTATTATGTGACGTAAGAATCCAATATCATTTTTTCTACATAGAAAAACAATTTTTCAGCACTATAAATTGAACACTCTATTCTTACAGTGTGACATGCATTGCCATCTCTGTCAGGGATGCTAAATGTTCCACAATTCATGGATGAACTTCTACCACTTGAAATACCAAAAGCATGCCATCAATTAACAGTGATTTAACTGAGCCAGAGTTTTTTAACAAACGTATTTTTTCATAATTGCTTGTTCCTTGCTCTTTTTCCAATAGCAGTTTTTACTTCCTAAACATTTTATATCCTCTATTTTATAACTCCAAAGCATGAAGTCCTTGGGAGTCTAAATATGCTATTTGTTGTTTCTGTTCCCTCTTACTCATAGTGACATATTCACCTGTGTTTGGTAATTTTTCAATTACGAGTTCATATTTTATTATATCCTGTGGGCCTAAGTCGGGATCATTTTCCTTCTGAGAGAATCTGCATTTGCTTCTGCCAGAAGGTAACCTGAGTGAGGGCATTTTGGCATCCTTGGAGGACCCCAAGCTTAATGAAGGACCCTCGGGCTTAGTTCTTCTTCTTTGCAGCAGATCTCAGACTTATCTTCAAGATCCCTATTTATACGGACATTTGTCTCCAAGGTAACCTGGCTTTCCTGTTTGCTGGCTGTTGCTATTTATATTCTAACGAACTATTCCTCTTCTATTTTTCCCTAGGGGAACAGGAGTATCTGAATATTTCCCTTATTTTCTTCAAAGCCCTGTGATACCTTAAAAAAGAATATTTGTTATGGGTTATTTGAGTTCCAGTTAAATTGAGGAAGACCACCTGAGAGTAGTCAGTTACATTGCCTGTCTCCCTCCCTTCTCTTTTTGTTCCTGAGGGGGTATAAATCAGCACAAGTCCTCTCAGAGTTGGACAGGTTCTCCCTTGAATACCCCTTTCAAGGTCTAGACTTGATGGTGGAGAGAGGTAGATAGGAAAGGTAAGTTTGGAAAAATACCATAAAGTGTGATTTAGCCAAAGGTCAAGCCCTAGTCTAGCAATAAGCTGGTGTTTTAATTTTCATCTGTTTGATTCCTGTGTCTGTTTCTCAGCTGAAACCAAAATTAGAAAAGAATCACATATATACGATTCCATTTATATGAAATAGCCAGAATATGCAAATTCAAAAAAACAAAGTAGATTAGTGGTTGTCTGGGGTTGGGGGTAGTAGAAATGGGAGCGACTACAAATGAGTAAGAAGTTTCTTTTTGAGATGATGAAAATGTTATGAAATTAGGTTGTGGTGATGGTTGCACAACTCTGAAAATATAAAAACCACTGAATTCTACACTTCAGAGGGCAAATTTATGATATATGAATTATATCTCAAATCTGTTGTAACACTGAAAAAGACAGGAATATTATTTATTGATATAAAACACTTGTTTGAAAATGAATACAAAACATAAACTTACAATTGAATGAACTGTTACAAAGCAAACATACATTTAACCATCATCCAGGTCAATAAATAAAACATTTCCAGTAAAGCAGATGCCTTTCTCTTGTTTTCTCCTAATCACGTAGCCCTCCCTCCAATCTTGGGACTTCTAATCTACAGCGTTTTTGTCTTCCTTTTCCTTAGTGATCTAGGAGCAACGAACCCTGGATACAAGCCCTTTGTTCAGTATGAGTGGCAAATATCTCTCCCTATTCCATGGCTTTCCTTTGTACTGTTTTAATGATATCTTTTGATGAACGGATAAGTTTAACATAAGTTAATTCATCTTTTTATGATTAGTGCTATTTGAGTCCTTTCCCTAACAACAAGGAATTATTAATTAACCCCCTCAAACACTTATTGACTATACATTCTTTAATCAGATCTATATATATTTTATTTGTCCTTTTTTTCTTTCATTATTTTTCCTGATAGATTTTTAAAAAGATGGAGAATAAACATTTTTTTTCCAGATTACAAATTTAAGAATTACAACTGAATAAAAGAAAGCTAATTCAGAACACAGAAAATCAAGATATTCACATGGAAATTATTTTAATAAAGACCTTTATATTTCTCGATTTTTTAAAGGGTAATCAAATCATTGTTATTATGAAGAAAACTTACTTATTATACTAAACTTCTATTTACTTAGAATCCATCAAAAAGATAACATAACTAATATTTAAAAATAATATTGTGCACCAGTAACTAATGTTCAAATTTATGTGCCTAAGGAATTACAAGATCTCCCAAAGATTATATTACATTCAAAATATCTGTCAATATGCAAATAATAAAGCTTTTAAGACTAGTAGTTCATTTACCGAAGCTATGATGATTCTAAGTCATTAGATTATGCAAATAATCGGAACATTTCCAGTCTCTGACCAATCTGAACAAATGTGGCTTTACTCTAATAAGAATGTATATATCCTCATAATTTGGCCCTAGATCCATCTGTATTAATTATATGTATTTTTCCTTTCAAACTGCCCAAGAAGCTTTTGTTTTGGTATGGAAGAACATTTTTGTTTACTGTTTCATATAAATTTAATTTATAAACTCTATTTGTACACGATTATTTTTATTAAACTGCAGATTCTGCAGGATTGATTATTAGCCAGCACTTTCCATCATCCCTAACATACAGCAGATACATAAATGTGAGCAAATTGATGGCGAAAAACCTAACCTGCAAAAAGAGTATGCTCCATCTAAGACCACAACAATTTCCAACACCTGACCATTAAAACTCACAACGTATCCTCTCTTCTCAGCAACCTCAATAAAGGCCTTGTAAATACTTACTCTCTCTGCTTTCAGGCTCATTTTGTTCAAGAACACAAGTTCCTGATGGATTCAGCTGCCACTGCAAAAGGGCACAAATATTTTATTTATATGTTTAACAAAGATTTTATAAATAGCATTTCAGCACCCTGCTTTCAAATATCAAAACAACTTTAAAAGTATAAGATGAAAAGAGTTAGCATGTCTGTATCAACCAAGCCTTAATGACCTTGAATGACCCTGAATGATAAGACTGCTGGGATCAGAATCAATATTCTTAGAGAAGGTACAAACTTTAAAGATCCTTTACCTTCATTTTACAGGTAAGGAAGTAGAAGAACAGAGAACTGTAGTGACTTGCCCAAGGTTACACACTAACTAAAGGCAGCAATAAAATTAGATTCTGGGTCTACCTGTGCCCAATGTTAGAGAATTTTTACCACCTCACACTCAATCTCCAGGCCCTACAGATCTTATAATAGCTAGAGAAGGCCTAGATATTAAAGAATAAAAACATGACCAAGATTATCTTGCCTTTTAATATACTTATGTCATATAATTATATCATATATATTATATCACACCTCTGATTATAGTTTTCCATCTTAACCATTCAGAAATAAATAAGGAAGCCTGAAGATTCTCAGATATTACGGAGAAGACTGGAGCAGCAGATAAAAAAAAAGAGTATAATCAACATCTCATAGCTAAGCCCTTCCTTCCCTCCTTGGCTAGAAAGCCCTGTCATCAGAATCACAAATGACTTAACCGAAAAGGCCCCACTAGGGCACTACCTCCAGAAAGACAAATAAAGCTGTTTAGTACCTGAGAGACTCTTCCACAGCATCAGTTAGTTCATTAGATAAAGTAGTGAATATCATGGGCCTTGAAGAGGGGATGAGGTACAAGAAAAACATTTCGCCACGTGTACAAAAAAGTCTTTGGGAGGGAGGACATCTAGAACTGGTTGGTCACCTATATAAATGGGATGGTTAGGGTTAACACCAAGAAAAAGAGTACTTACAAGGGGTGGGAAGTTATGTATGAAAAAAATTTTTTAAAGGCATGTTTTAAAACATGTCAAACCACTAAAATCTATTAATTTGGGCAAAGTAAAAATGAGTAATCCTGAATTTACATTTAAGGATAACCATAAAAAGACTATTTCTAACTGTAAAAACTTAGAAGCAATCTGGATGTTCATCAACAGGGGAATGGTTAAATAAGGTATGTCTACAGATTAAAAATTTGTGTAATTATTAAAAACTATTTTTGAAGAATTTTCAATGAGACATATAACATGTTACCAGTAGTATCTATGAGTTGTGGGATAATATTGGTTCTTTTTTATTTTCCTAGTTCTCTACATTGAGCACATATTATTTTTATAATAAAAAACTAATATGATCTAATAGAGACAAATATATAGGTATCAAATTTTTTTTAAAAAAGAGTTTCTGAGTAAATGGACTTGGGTTTATACGGATAAAATCTATTCTTGAAAATACTGTTGCCTAGACATAGACTAGTTTGCAATAACCCCACAAAACAGAACCACTTATCACAAGGTATATGGTAACACCTCAAAGAGAAAAGCAAACCTTTTTTACACAAAATTAATTTCGCTTGCTTTAATCTTTAAAAAAATCAAGTTTGTTGATACTCTTATACTACTTTTGACAGTCTAAAAGTAAGTGTAATCATTACTAAAATTCAAATTTAGAACAAATACTAGTTCATGTTAGTTACTGATATTTATAAAATTAGGTGTTTAGCTAACCAGGTGGTTTAAATCATTTACATAATATTGTAAGCCAGGCCAGATGAGGGAAGGGAGGGAAGGGTGCACGGCTAATCCTCTCCGGAAAGAGTACAGAGAAGAACCAAGTGCACCTGAGCAAGGGTATTCCTGGATGGGTCTTGGCTCAACAGGTGTTTCTGCATCCCACCTCTGCCCAAAGGGCTTTCACTGCCTTTGCCTTCCTGGCTCCTTCCACTTCTCTTGCCCTGACATTCTTCTGATCTCTTCATTCTCTTTATAATTAAAAAGCTACTAAAATCCACCAGTAAGCAAGAAATTTCAGAATTCACTTAACCCATCACTCACAGTACTGAAGAGCTAGGTCACCTAATCTTTATGAAGAGAATTAGAAAAATCTATTTCTTCCCACTCTTTAGGAGGAACAAAGAGATAGAAAAGAAAAACACAGAACTGGAGATTTCTCTTGGACTAGCTGGATGTAGCTTTTGTTTAGTTTTACAGAAGAGGCGTCTTTCCCATCTCTCCCTTCTTTCAGTGCCTCCCCTTTTCTTTTTAAAGTCATGATAAACTTTAAATAAAACTGAAATGAAAACAGAAGCACAGGACAAAAATAAAAAGGATAAAAATTTATGATACTTAATATACAGACAGAAACTAGATAGTATGGTATTATGTTTTTAAATTTTTTAACATTTTATATGTGTATTATTTATATATATATGTAAATATATATATATTTTATATGTGTATTATTTATATATATATGTAAATATATATATGTAGTTTAATAAATATCTCTTAGGTGCTTTTTATGTTCCAGGAACCCTGGACTCAAACAGGAGTGTAAAGTTGAAATGTATAAACAGTTCTATTATATGCCATTTCTACCCACTGCAAATTGTAGTATATAAATGTTACATTAAATGCCAGAATTATCATTAAAAAGTAACATGATTCTGGAGAGGATCCTTTTGCTATACAGGATAGTATTGGGACATATGGTGAACACTGATTGGAATCTGTGGATGAAACAGCAGTAATGTATCAATGATAATTTCCTGAATTTTGTGATTTTATTATGATTACAAGAAAGAATATACTGTTTGAGGAAATACACAATAAAGTATATGAGAGTGATTTGGTATCATGGTAACAATGTACTCTCAAATGTTTCTAGAAAAAAAAGTTCTTGGTAGTGTTTTTGTAATTTTCCTATATGTCTGCCATTGTTTCTAAAAAAAAAAAAAGTTTTAAAAACCTACATAGTAAAAAAATATAAAGAGTTAAAGTTCTGAGTTTTCCATAAATTACCTCGGCACTTTTTTTGATATATAAAATATTAAATCCCTTCTAACTTTTCCTGATTTTTCTCAGGAAAAATGTGTGTGTGTTGTGTGTTGTATGCATGTGTGGGTATGTGTGTGTCCCTCCCCATCTTTGGGTAATCCTAAACTATTTTCACCTCTAAACTATTTTCACTCTAAAACAGAAGGGAGGGTGAGAGAAGAGGTGGATTTTCTTTTGTTAACCACCAGATGGCACCAAAGGGTCTACTGATTCAAGATGGGTAAAGCGCACCTACAACTTTCTATAGAGATGTAAATTCGTGAGGCAGAGATCCTAAACAGAAGATTTGTAATTAGCAAATGCTTGCACATAAAAATAAACTCAATGATAATAGTTTGTCGAAACTCTTTAAAAGGGCTGGAATTACTAAACTATGCAGCAGGACACCAAACAACATAATATTTGAAAAAAGTGTGTATCTACTTACTGTAAATTTGCTAACACCCTCAAGTTCCCCAAATCGCATGTAAGAGATGTCTGCCTTCTTTTTTCCAACATCTACATCCCCTGCATAGATTTGTTTTATGCCTGCACCTTTAATTAAAGGGACACACTCATCACATGGGCACTTTGTGACAAAAATCATACTTTTTTCTTCTGGTTTTATTTCTTGACACCTACAAAAAACATATAAAATATTAAGAAGGTAGTTTCTGAAAGGGTAAGTTATATTTTATAGAAATCTTTAAAAACTAAAATTGAGCTGCTTTAAGAACAGGTTTACAACATTATAAACAATGATAAGCAAACCTTATTCTCGCTAATTAGTGAATGTTAAAAATACAAAAATGCATAAATGTTGAAATATAACCTGAACACGACAATTATTCTAACTAAAATTCATTCATTTATTCTAAGCAATCTGGCAAAATTTCAGTATTAAATTACAAAGCAAATGAAAACAGAGACACAGAGAGCAAGAGAGCGAGAGAGAATTAGGGGCTAGAACTAATATTCTTCTTAAAAGTTTATGATGCATGATTAGATATAATTCATCACAGTAGCCAAAAGATGTACCCCCTTATCTGGTACTTAATGGATATTTAATAAATGCTTACTAAATTCATAAGTTAATCTTAAAATTCCGTTTTGAGTTATAGTTCCCTTGTTCTCTCCCTAACGCAGGATTTTACTTAACAAATGTTTGGATTTAACAGATCCATATCTCCAAACTAAATGAAGCAATTAAATCTATAATGAACAGCACAAGGAAAAGAAGAGAGAGTTGTTGACTGGGAGTAGTTTAGGACTAAGGGATGCTCTCACCTGAGGCTACAGGGGTTGTACTTCCCAGTTCTGCGGTTTACACCACTGTCAGTCAGCTGTCTGACACTGCGACCTGCCTTCCATATCCACCTCCCTAGCTCAGACTCATTCTGTTCATCTGGACTAGGGCAACAGAATTTCATGCACCTAGTCTTTTCCAACAATACACCTGCAACTCAAGCAATCAGTAGTGTGGCTCTGTCAATGCCATTCCATTTCTCCATTACCTACTCAATGAAGTCTAAACTCAGTCTTCCCTACCCAGTCTCAGCCTAATCCCAGGTGCTCCGCGGTCCAGCCTAACTGCAATATTCATTCATTTTCCTACACACAGAAGCATTTTTCCTACTTCTAGACCACTGTTACACCTAAAGCAAGGATGACTTCCCTGCATGTAAGCATTTCCAATTGCTGCAACCCTAGCAAATCTTCAAAGCTCAGCTCGAGTGCCAGTTTCTCCCTAAAGCTTTTCCCTCCCATGCCCCCTGCAGTCATAGCAGCCCTGACTTTCCACAGCACTTGTGTTGGCCTTTCCCACACAACTGATCACCTTAGGATGAAGGCTGTGTTATAGCCCCTGCTGTAATATAAGCTCCTAAGGACGGGAGCCATGTTTTATTCAGGTTTGACTACCCGAAGATCACCCCTTAATGGTTAATGCTGAGAAATGTTTGGAAATTATCTAAATTAACATTAGAAGGAGGTAATGCCAGTTGTAATCTTTAACAAAAACTATGTTAGAGCAACTTGGTTCATAACAAAATCTATATAGTCAGAAATACAAAATATGTACTCTAGATTTAGAAAACAATGAAGGGCTTAGGTTCCAGAAATATACAAGACCCTACAGACATACTTTACATAGTTTTACACTGGAGAGAAAAGGAAAAGGGCGAGGAGAATCTCAATAAATATGAAGGCCTGTAAGATCTCTGACAACGGCTTCAGGTCAGGCAGGAAAGACCAACTATAACTAAAGTTACGTTTTAGTTATAGAATATTTTGGGGAATTTTAAAAAAGGAAATAAATCACAGCTAAAAGAAAAAGAATTTCAACTAACCCTTGCTACATTTTAAAGAAAATATATGCAAACGAGTTTCATACCTAAATGTCAAGGCATTCTGTTCTGCATGTATGATGTATCTGAATTTCCTTATTTCTCTGTCTTTCTGTTTGTCATCCATGTTTGGGAAGTCAGCATACTCGGATCCAGCAGGGAAAGCATTATAACCACAGCCTATGAAGTACATAGCGCCTGTTCCATCACAATTTCTCTATGAAAGGGAGCAAACCAACAAAGCTTAGTTTTGAACATTCTGAAAAGGCAGCCCACAGTATATTTTTAAAGCCTAATATCATACTTGTATAATGCATTCAATTTTCTATGACAAACCGACTCATCAGAAAAATACACTATTAGATCCGCCTGCTGTGGTGTGGTCTTGTTAATGCTAAATTTCAAGAAGGCGATCATCTCTCTATAACTCAAGGCAGTCCTTGATTTTATCATGTAATTAAATACTAGCTGGCATAATTCATGAATAGCTTCACTTGATTCAGACATCTCTTCTGGAACAGGAAATAAGATGCTGGAGAACAGAAAACATACTTTATTCTTTTTTATCCCTTAAAGTACACCTATTAAGAGTGTTTCATACATAACAGGTACCCAATAAATGATTGTTAATTTCTTAATAGGCTCTGTGCTGTGCTACTGGTTAGCAAGACAGAAAACTAAAAAATATTTTGAGTAATTTCTGTTGTTGAGCTAAAAAAATGTGGTTTTGATATAGCTGAAAAATAAAAAATGCACTTTTCTTTAATCTTCAACATTTATTGAGCTTCTTTTATATGTATATTAGTATCATATACTTCTTACTTCAGTGGCTCTTCTTGACTTCTCCTAGTCAACAGCCTATTAGGTAGTAATATGAATGCTTTATCAATTATTAGACTGAAATCACAATATAATAGTTTGGAATATGCTATAATAAACCTCACTAAATTTCAATATATTACAATTACTCATGTGGTGGTAACAACAGACTCATTGCTACTAGAGGCAGCTTGATAAAAATCACTGTGTTATGATGAGCCAATAAAAGTTTATAAGTAAATATTATCTCAATAACAAATTCTTGAGTACTTATTAAATGTCAAACTTCCTGCTGAGTTTTACATGTATTTTTTCATTTAATCAACCTCACAACCTAGAGAGTAGTATTATTATCATTCCCATTTTGTAGATAAAGAAACTGAGGCTGAGAGAAATTAAATCACTTGTTCAGGATCACAAAGCTAGTAAGTAATACAGCCAGAATTCAAGCCCAGGTAGCTTGACTCCAAACCCATGTCTTTCCCCTACACCATGCTGTAGACACTATAGATAATATTTTGAAGGTGGACTCCATAGTACTTGGTGATGAACTGGATGTATGGAATAACAAGGAACTCCCTGGGATTGTGACTGCTGATGAAGGAATAGGTTAGCAGGGAAGGTATTGGCTAGGCTGAACTGGAAAGATTTGTGAAATATACAGGCAAATAGTCAAATTACTTGCTGGAAAGTCTATTGAAGCAAAATTTAGACTCTCATACATAGTTACTAAGTATCTCTTAATTCCATGCCCTCCTAACCCATCTCCATCATCTCTTTTTTATTAATCTCCCTATTTCCTGTCTAGCCCCACCTTACTCTTTATATAATGCAAATCTTATCTAATCATTTTCCCTCTTAAAAGATTCTTGGATTGCACTATCTAATACAGTAGGCACAGCCACGTGTAGTTAGTACAAATTGAGAGGTGCTAAGTGTAAAATATACTCAGGATTCTGAAGACAATATTCCCCCCAAATACAGAATATCTTATTAATGATCTTTTATATTGATTACATGTTGAAATATTTCTGGACATATTAGATTAAAATATATTCTTAAAATTAATTCACCTGTTTCTTTTATTTAAAATATAAATTATAAATTATGTGGTTTGCCTTTTATGCCTATAGGTTAGCATTGTGCTAGGGTATTCCACTGTCTAAGGGATAAAGTCCAAACTCTCTCCATGACATACAAAGTTCTTCAGGGTCCAGTCCAATTTTTTATTTTTTATTTTTTTCTGCCACACTATTATACATAGGACTCTGGACTCGAACATACCAAATCACTTGCATTTCCCCACATTCTCTTCTCATACCTCCTACCTCTCTGTACTTTGCCCCCGGTCCCACAAACTTGCTCTGCCTAGTGAATTCCTATTCATTCTTCCAGACTAATAGCATCTTATCTCCTTCAAGAACATTTTCTTCATTTCTTCAAGTGGAGTGAAGTCTCCTCCTCTGTGCTTTCACAGTATCATATTATAATCACACTTATACACCAGTCTCTTTTTCACTTCTCTGTCTATACTAGACCACAGAAAGCTACAAAAGGGAGAAAATGTGGTCTTTAGCTCCCCACTGTTCACTGTGGCACAGTGCCTGTTTAATAACTGTTTGCTAAATAAGTGATTCTGTCCAGAAAATTGTTAAGGGAATAAGGAAATGTTTACAGGATATAAGAAATGCACCAATACAAAATATTAATGCTAACAGGTCAATAAAATGTAATGCACTTAAGGCTGAACTATGTTTAAACAAAATCAAGGTTAAATGTTTAAAGAATTATTTTAATACTTACAGATTTTCCCTCTGCCCAAATGACTGCTCCAACTCCTGTTTTATGATCCTCTAAAAGATAAATGGCATTTAACTCAGTAAAAATCAATGATTTGTTAGTTTCAGAAATACATTTTTCCAAAAATAATAGAAACATTTATTGAAATATACTTCATAAATGTAGCAGCAATCCTTGACATCTCACTAATTATAGAAAACCACTAAAATAAATACTTTAAAGCAAGGAAAATGAGAATTTGGTACCAACCTAGTCACACGTGATCTACGTACAAAGATCATTAAAATGGCAGTGCCACAGTCAGGTCGCTTCAAAGCTGTAACCAGAACTGAGTGTAATTATTGATTCTCCACCAATCAGTTTCTAACAGATGAAAAAATTTATTAAAAAAGAAGTTTCTGAACTAATAGTTTTAATGTAATAACCATTCGAAACAATCAAATCTGTCTTCTAGCATTTTTTACACTCTAATCATGAAAAACATATTTTATGCAAACGTTTTTGCTAAGAAAAATGGTCATATTTATAATACAAACATAAATTTATAATATATCCCATAATCTCTATGGGATATATATGTATGTACATATATATGTACATGTATAGATAGATGATAGATAGATAGATAGATAGATAGATAGATAGATAGATAGATAGATAGCTGGAAAGTACATAAAAGGGATTTTGATTTAAACTGATTTTGATTTAAAATGTTGTCCTTTCCATTACCTCCATAATTTGTCTTTAGGGGGAAACAAATGCCAAGTTGGTGACATGATGCTCATTTCTAAATCATATGGTAGAAGTTATAAGATTATAATTTTCCTATAGAACCAAAATCTCTGTAACAAGCTGTATACTTCTTAAAATCATTAATTTGAAACAGAAGAAACAAAATAAAAATTCTACGTGTGAAAGGCTTTTTCCTTCTACTAATACAAGAGCGAGTTTCAAATTTCTAAGACAATTATACACTAATTGTGAAAACCATAGTATTTATCAAAATCTTAATAAGGAATAAATGTAGCTGAGGAGGAACACAGAGAAAGTAACAAGCACCTGTGGACTTACTCTAGGGTGTTTTCATATTGATGTGGATTAAACAAAATTGGCTTCACCCTACAAATTCCTAAAAATTATACTTCTAATGTTGACATTTAAATATTTACTTTTCTAACAAAAATACAAAAAAAACCTTTTATTCTACCTATGCATTAAAAACTAGGGTGCCTCCTAAATAAGTTAATTTTTTAAAGTTATGATACTATAATTAAATTCCCCAACTTCAAGCAAGCTTGGGTTTTCAAAATTATACCATGAAGCATTTGCCTAATTTATTTTAAATGTTTTTTGCCCATTATCTCAATGTTACCATAAAGGTAAAACAGATAAAATTTCTTTTTCTCGATGACAAAACAGGCAAAAAAATTGACTAAAATTTAGCCCTCCAGACCCAACCTACTTGCCTTTCCTCCACTCCTCCTTTTAAGTTAAGAATTTTGTAACAAAGATATCCCTTTACTGAATCACAGAGTGTAGAGTGGTGAGAGAAACAGAAGTCCCTATATTCATGAAACTTACAGTGTGGTAAGGAAGACAGGAACGAGGAAACACGTAAGTACTTAAGTGCTGTGCTGTGCTGTGCTGTGCTGTGCTGTGCTGTGAAGGAAACGGACACGCTGCTGAGGAATGGGGTAGGGAGAAAGGCTTACTCTACAGTGGGGACTGTCATGAAATGAATTTTGGTGTAAACAAAATGTTATTCCTTCCAGGACCTTCAGAATAAAACAAGAGGAGAAAAGAATACAATTATGGCTTTATGCTCATTTCTAAGACAAGTGGCAGAAGTTATAAACGTAAGTTTATATATGCCTGCAAAACCAAAACTTTACTGGAAGTAAAGCTGTACTTAATGCATGCCTCAATTTGAAACAAAAAATGAAAAACTGAAATAGAAATTCTTCATATTAAGAGCCTACTTTTCCTACCATCTATATTAAGTATTGTTCATGTTTTGTTTTGTTTTGTTGTTTAGCCTCAGGAGCCACTTTTTCTGTCTTAGTCTGGGGATAGACTAAACCTTGTCAGGAGGGGAAAAAATGTGATTTTTTACCAGTGTGCAGCTCTACTGCCTAGGTAAGGTTAGTCACACCAAGAGAATATCCTTTACTATAAGTCTTTTAAAATCAGAATAAAACTTCATCCATGTTAGATGGAGTATATTTCACCAAGCCCCAAGGTTGACTGACAGATAAGGTAATTTCTCAAAAATCTTTTCATGTCTGTAATTTTTACAGAAATTGCTCGGGTCAGTCACAGGTTTTCTCTGTTACCTTTGAAGGGAAAGGTCAGCTTATAATCACTGAGCCAAATTCCTGAGACTCTGATCACTGAAAGTCAGAGAACTCTTTATCCTAAGGTTCTGGAACACAAGTTATTTTAGCTCCCAATTCTGTGGTCACATCAGGGTTTGTCCAAGTGTGGTCCACAGGCCACCTGTATCAGAATCACTGGGTGCTTATTAAAAAGACAGACTCCAATCTCACATGGAAACACCCTGAATCAATCTCCCCACAGAAAATGGGCACACTCAGGAATCTGCATTTATCAAGAACATCCCTTATGTACTAAAAGTTGAGAACCATGCAGTCATAATTTGAAACAGTTAACTTTCTTGGCTACTCCAACCTACTTTCATCATCAACACTGTGGTTCAGGAAGAAGGCATAATCCTCAGCTTTGGAAAACACCTAGTCTAATGGGAAAACAGGACCCAAAAGAGATCAAACATCACACTTAGACCAGGTAGATAAGAGGTGATGCCCTCCTAACTCTATTTTTCCCCCCGAAGCCTAAACAAATTTTGTCACCTTTTTGCTACCTCAAAGTATTGTAGAAACATAATTTTAATGACACCTTTTTGGATCCTATTTCTTTATCATTCAAAAAGCAATTGTTAAGTATCTACTTTCAATTACTTTTAGAACTCTGTTGTTAGAGATTTTAAAATTCATTTTAATCATATGTATATTTTTAAATGAAATGGTTTAATTGAATGGTTTGTTCATCTATTAATTAGAGTAAAATAAAGTTATCAAAGCAAGCTGAACAATGTGAAATTAAAAGTCTGAGTTATTAGCACATTCTTATCATGGGGATAGCTACCTTGTTGGATTGTTCTCCATGTTAAATGAGAAAGGTATATAAATAGCTTAGCTCTGTGCCTGACACATAGTAGGTGCTTAATTGTTAAAAATAAATATTTATCAACAATGAAGAATACAGGTCCAGAATTCCTTATCTGAAATCCCTTATATCAAGCTTTTTTTGACAGCTTGATGTACTTATTTTTGGTTACACCTGACCAAATAGTTAATTCAAATATTCATACATTTTACTCCACATCTATGTTTGATTACAGGTACTGCCCCAGATCTCTGTCAGTGCTGTGTAATATACAGTATATGTAACATATTACCTTTCTAAAATCAGAAATTCTGAATTCCTTTTCATTGGGTTTCAAGGGTTTTGGATGAAGGATTGTGGACCATGTCTTAGGATATAAAAAGATATCCTTTATCCATTAAATACACTGTGCTTAGTGCTAAGGAAAAAATGATGATGAAGACACTGTCTCTTCCTAGGAAGAGCTCACAGTGGAGTGGAGTGAATGTCAGAGAGTTGCATCTTATTCAGGATTTGGGTTCCAGGCAAAAAAAGTCATACACAGTCAAAAAATTAACCTTGGAAAATCTTTTAAATTGCCCATCAAGCACAGAAGCCTGGATTCATGTACAAAATTCTGCACAGAAATGGTGGATAAATTTATAATGAATAAATATATAAATATTAAAAATATAAATAAATTTATATTTGCATTGATGATATGCAAAATTACTGCATAAAATATATGCAAATTTATATTATACATTACTGCATCTTTAAACACTGGAATCATACATGGTATGGTATAAGGTGTTCCCCTAAGAGAAGCAAAAAGTACTGAGATCAAAAGAACAGCAGATGCACATCTCACTCTGGAATCTGCTGAATTCTAATTAGCAAAGGAGAATTCATGAATTGGAGCTGGGACAGCTGTTCCCATTTATGTTTCTGTCTTTCCAGAATGGTTTAGAGAAAATTATTTATGAAGCTGGTTTTGGCAGAGGCTAATGTATAGCCCATGATACAAGATACATTAAATTAGACTTTACACAATTGTTTGCATAATATAGCTTACGCCTGTAACACAATCAAATTCTTTAATAAGAACTGAATGATTATTAACCCTGCCGAACATCCAAATTCCTTGCAGAACTTTCAAAATTCATAAGCCTAGGTCATACCCTTAGGGACTTGGTTTAGTCTGGTTGGAATGTGAGCATTTGTTTTTTAATAAAAGTTTCAATGGTGATTCTGATATGCTACCAGTTGAGACCCTCCATTCTACTGAAATTACTTTGACCTGTGGTCTTTGTTTAGCTTATACTTCAAGCCAGTGGCATTTGTATAAACCTCTTCTGAAGATTTTCTCTCTTTTCCTTCTTTCTTGGGATAAGTTAAAAAAAAAATCCTATAGTCCACTCATTAAATTTTACTCTACTGCTCTTCCTGCCTATTTTCCCTTATTTCAAAGCTGCACTTTAAGAAGTTATCATGATTCTACTTTGAAAAATCTTATGTCTGTTGAGATGTAAAAACACTGTTCTATAATTGGAAATACAGATGCACCTTTTATCACAATAAATTCCCAAGAAATCTTTTCCTTTTTCATATACATACTCAAGTATAACTTAATAAAGTACATATGCCTCATTTCTCAACTTGCTGATTGAAGACATAGCAGCAATTTAAAATAATCTGCCAATATTCCTTTACTTTGATTCTGTTACTTATTTTGAAGTCATATTTTATAAAAATTTTTAAAGTTATTATTAAATATTAAATACATATAAAATATTGAAGTTAATAAATATGAATAATTGAGTTCTCTCTTTTTGTCCCATCTCTAGTGGAGGGATCAATGAATAGTGAAATAAAAGCAAGAAGCAGAAAGAAGAGCCTAGCTAATCAGGCCCTGATTTATAAATGTAGCACCAAACTTAAGGCCACAAGGAATCCTGAAACTGCTCTAAAGAAGAGCTGTGTACTCAAGGTCATTAACTTCTCTATGTTGTGAACTTTAGTATCTGAGAATAAATGAACTCTACCACAGATGAGATGAACCCCACTTTACTTCTGAGATAAATACAACCCAACCAATAGGCCCCAATTTATGAACTAAGCATGAAACTCACCAGTTCGATATGCTAATAACCTGGCCTGCACCATGCAGTGCCTTGCAACTTCTTGTGGCAAACTTTGATTGTGAATTTCATTAATCTGTTCGGTATTGCCAGAATAAAATCCGTAGTGTTTAAAGTTGGGCACACTGGAAGCTACTGTGGCCAAAAGGAGGATAAGGTCTTTCATGTTCTGCCTCAGATTGCTAAAGTATGGATTTTCACATAGGTTCTCCAAACCTATAGTCATCAGAATTTGCTTATGCAGTTCTTCATTTGAAACCAAAAATAACATTTCATATTCTTTTACTCTTTCTTGTCTACATTCGGAATAAAAGTCAACATTAGCATCCGGCAACGTTTTTGAAATTTTTTGAATGAAGTCACATTTGTGAGAGGTCTCTTCTACAAACTGAACCATGAAACACACCAAAGGCTGAAGTAAGACACACACGTGAGCCCGACTGTTTGACTTCAATCTCTCCACCGCTTTGGCATCTAACTTTGCATCTTCAGAACCAGAAGCTCCAGAAAGCAAACTTATTTCTGGATCAGCAGGCCAGTATGAAATTCGGTTAACTCCAGCTGAAATACAAAATAGGAAAGGTAGTATCAGATACACGCTGAAATTAAGGGTTATCTGGATAAATCACCATATCATTGCAGTAGATCCAGAGGTCCCAGTATAATAAACGTCTGTTACCAAGTCACCTATAATACAGCCCAAGGGTTGGCAAACCATGGCCCACACGCCAAATCTGGCCCATTGCCTATTTTTTGTGCAGCTTGCAGGTTAAGAATGGATTTTACAGTTTTAAATAGTTGGGAAAAAAAAACAAGAATATTTTGTGACACATATAAATTATATGAAATTTAAATTTCAGTGTCCATAAAGTTTTATTGGAACACAGACGTACTCATTCATTGACAAAGTCCCCGGCTGCTTTTACTTTACAATAGAGTAGCTGAGTTGAGAGCTGAATAGCTATAGAGACACCATGTGGCCTGCAAAGCCTAAAATATTTATTATCTGGCCCTATATAAGAAAAGTTGGCCAACCCCTAACAAAGCCCATGGGAGGCATTTATAGAAGAATCACTGGCTTTGTTAAGTGTGATCTCAAAGCCTAGTGCTGGGACTATATGCCAGAGTCCTACAAGTAATCAAATGGCTGCTTTTAGTAGAAATATTGTAGCCGACAACGATAGTGACTAGAGTTTTGTATCTGAAATAAACTATTTAACCATGCATTAAAAATATATCTGTAATCTGAATTCTTCCTCTGGGAAGCTACTCTAAGAAAAATAGAAAAAAAAGGGCATGGATATATTTAGTGCAGTATTGTTTAAAACAGTAAAAACAGAAAAAAACCTAAATGGGCAAAACAGGGGAAGGTTAAAATAGGATCCTCCTCTTAATAAAATATTATACAGTTATTCAAAATGTCCACAAAGAACTTATAATGTGAGGGCAGCAGTGGTGGGGGGGTGGGGGGGGCAATATTCTTTTTTTTCTAAGTCCACAAAATTAAAGACAGAACAAACTAGAGGAAACATTTTTCTATCACTAAAAGCACATATAAATTGACAAGAACAAGGCCTCGAGACCAAAAGATACAAACAATTATAACAGAAAACAAAACTAGATAAAATATTTTAATCTATATTTGAGATGGAACGATGAGATGCCTTTTATAGAGTTAAGCATCCAAATGTTCATCAATTAATTAGTATTTTATAACAAAGAGACCCTTTTGCTAGTATCTCATGTAACTGTAGCTAGGAGAGACATTTTTATGATTGTGAATGGACAGGTGGCCTATAGAATGTTGTGCATTCAAAGTAACAAATGAACTGAAAAGTCTTAGTTCAACAAATGCACATTTCTCTCTACTCCCTGGCTACTCCTTACGCTTACTGTGGCTTGGGCTATAAAACAATTTTGAAGGCCTCAAAGCTAAATCAGAATGTTTCCTCTGGCTGCATTTCACCTTCCCTCTATTGGAGTTCTCAAAATCCATTTCCAATCCAGCAGTGATGGTCATTCTTCCATCTAAACATCCTGATTGCTTCCAGTAATTCTGATTCAAGGAGTAGAGGGGATGATTAATCTTCGAACAAATATGCGTGTACCAGTGGCAAATGCTACAGCACAAGTTTTCCAATATTTTGTCTCAGATCGTGCTACACTCTTAAAAATTAATGATGACCCTAAAGACCTTTTCTCTATGTGGATTATAATATCTACTGATATTTATTGTATTAAAAAATTAAAACAAAATTTTTAAAATATTAATTCATTAAAAACAATAAAGAACCTATCATACATTAATATAAATAACAGTTCAATGAAAAATAACTATATTTTCCAAAACAACAACAAAAACTAGTTGAGAAGAATGATACTGTTTTAATTTTATATTTTTAATTTAACTTTATGTCCCTGAACCTCTCATGCATGTGGGGTCTCTGACTCCCTCATGTATATGGGGTTCCTATGCATACATATGTAACTAAATTTAGTTATTTTGTCTTGTTAATCTAAACTATCTCATCTAGATTTAATTATTAGATCAAACGCAAAAACCCAGAAGGTAGAAAAAAGCTTTCTCCTCCCTACAATAGTCCATTATTGAATGTTATTGATAAATTAAAATTTATCATTTAATACCTTATTATGGAGTAGTTAATAGTTTTTTGGGAGCAAAGCGACTTTTTCTTTTTTCTTCGTCTTTATTGAAATATAATAGACAATTAGTTGCTTGTATTTACATTGTACAATTCAATGAGTTTTTTTCACTTATAGTTGACATAGAATAATATACCAGTTTCAGTGGTATAGCATAGTGATCAGAGATCCACATAACTCTAAAAGTGATCACCCCACTAAATCTAGCACCCCTCTTTCTCCTTCTTATTATAACATTATTAACCATCTTCCTCATGCTACACTCTATATCTCCATGTCAATTCTGCAACTATCCATTTGTA
>NW_024350325.1:7736846-7855740 GCF_902729225.1 Pteropus medius | reverse complement strand
ATGGGAGAGGCAGAGTTTCAGAGAATCCTCTGGGTGAAGTGACCTCTGTTATCCAGTTTGATGCTATGGCAGCACTGAGTCTGCTCACTGGGAGCGGGGCGGACTCAACAGAGGAACAATGGATACCACCAGCACTTCTGTACAGAGCGAGTCTCACCGGGGCCCTCATTCCGATGACTCAGTGTCCCCCTATAAGTCCCTGCATAGCCGAACCAGCCCTGGTGCTCAGAGAAATCAGGTCAGTCACTGCGAAAGTCCGCTCATGGACACAGCCCATCCTACCTTCTGGTGATTTCTTAGATTTCTCTCTAGCTGTATGACTTGTTCACCTAGATCCCAGGCGATTTTTCCTTGCCATTTGCTTCTTGTTTCTGTCACAACTTTGATTTGGTTGCCAGAGGGATGAACAGAGCCTCTATCATCTATGACATTTTTTTTCCGTCCCCTGTTTTAAATTTTTACAAATCTATTATCTGGCTTAATAGCAGACATCTGGATTCTCAAATCTGCTGCTGCTTTCAATCTGCTGTGATAGGTTTTCATTGACGTATATGAAGTATCCAGCCTCACACAGATATGTAGTTGTAAATATTCTTCTTTGACACTACATAAAAATTTGACAAAGGACTGTGTCTTAAAGATTAGTTACAGTATAGAGTCTGAACTCATATCAATGAATTGTACATTAAAGTCCATTAGTCTATTTTGCACTTAGAATGGTTCCTTCATTCATTGTATGATTTTGTAGCATTGTGCTTTGGTCATCTGAAAAACACTGGTTTATAATTTTCACAGTATGTATATTTTTAAATTTGATTATTAATGTCACCAACAATCTCATCCAGAAAAGTCTTTAAGTCTTTTGGGAAGCTGTAAGCTCATGATAGTGGATATATCAAGTTTTTAAAAATTCTAATTTTCACTTGAAGACTCAAATTTTATCATTGGTAACGAATACTGTCAGTTGTTTTCCTGGAAGTAACAGGTTCATGTCATTCACTTTTGAGAAAATGTCTGCCAAATGGCCGAGTTCAAGTAATTATAGTTTGTGTTCCATGAAAAAAGTGGCTAATTCAGTTCATAACTCAAACAATTGCATAGGTGGTTTTCCATAAAGCAATCTTCATACTCAGGTTTGTAGCAAAAGTGCTTCATGTCTACCTCCTATTTTCTCACACAGAATATTATAAAGATGTGTACTCAAGGGTTGGGATTTAATAAAACTAATAACTTTTATGTTTCATCTAAGATATTCTTACATAAAACCTTTTTTTTTTTTAACTCCAAGTATGTGGACGTGAAGAGTATAATGATTTCTACTGCTTTGATTCTTATTAGGCAACAGTAGTTTTACTCATCACTGTTTTGGTGCATTAGTATAAATGTAGCAGCACTATGAAAACTTTTGACCTTGTGGAACATTAGGAGTCCACAGATCACAATGAGAACCACTGTATTTTGGAAATGTTTGCTATGTAACTGATGTAATAATTGTAACTAGAAAATAATTGTAACTAGAGTAATTTAGCTATAGCTATGTAACTGATGTAATAATTGTAACTAGAAAATAATTGTAACTAGAGTAATTTAGCTATAGCATGGTGTTAAACCATGTCACTTCCAAAGATACGACACTGATCTAACATAGCCAATTTTATTTATATATGGGTCTAACACTAACATAAAAGCATTTCCATTGTAGGTCCTTTCTAATTTTCAACACTTCATTATCTCTTTTGCCAGGTTTAAATGTCTTAACTCAAAGACATCCAGTAGTGGTCAGTAACTTGCACTCCCCTATTTTTCTAATTCTTGGCTCTGAGGCTATTAAGAGTGCTTTCAGCATAGTCAGCACAAAACACAACTATCTTTCATTCAGTTTTCTCCCGTGACTCTAGAAGAGATCAGTCAAAAAATGTTTTGGTTCTTTCACATTCTTTCCTTTCTACATCAATGCCACCCTCTGAAACCTATTTTATACCCTGCCCAATGCAACAGTCTACTAATTATGCTCTCAACCACTTATCTTTCCATGTTCTAATTTGATAACAAAAAATAACCTTAATATGTTACATCCTGCTCAAAAATCTTCAACTGGTTCCACATGATCTAGAATAGGATTTATGGGTTAATTAACACAAGTGATACAATAAATATCCAATCTGCCCAGTTAATTGGAAAAAGAAAAAAAATGCCACTACCACTATCTTACCTGTTTTCTACTCGCAAAAGCAGGGGAAGGACTGTAGAATCTAACAACTATCATAATATCTACCTGCTTGAAATACTTGTTGCAGGCCAGAAGGCTCTAGCCAGCTGACCATTTCTTCTGGAAGTGCTTCCACCTGTCGTTCAAAGGCACTGCCTTCACCACCGATCTGATCACTACTCTTAAGAATTTTATGTAAATAAAAATAGCTCTTCTTCAAAATAAGTTTGGGACCTCTGTTCTATAAGATAGAGCCTAAAGGCCATACAGTTTTCCAAAGTCCTCCACTAAAGCCCCAGCCTATCATTATAATCCATCTGCCACTATTCTCTCCAAGAATAATTCTCCATTTCAAACACTGACCCCCAGAACTTTGATGACCCCACATGTGCTGTCCCATGACCAGGGATGTGTTTCTCCTCCTCTACCCATCGAGACGTAGCTTAAGTCCTAGCCTTTCATAACATGCCAACCTGCAGGGATCACAATTTCTCCTCTAAGATCATCTATCACTTACAGCCTGTATCACTCATTTGATACTAGATGATATGTTACATTAAATTGTTAGTTTTGGCCCCAATAACACTTTGAGGGAAAGGATAAGGAACTATATTAGCCTTTTGTTTATTTATTTTTTTACCCCAGAAGATCTCTGAAGGAGGCTGCTTTATATAAGCATGGTTAATTAAATCATTGGCCATTGGTAACTAAACTCAAACTCCAGCCCCTCTCTCCTTCCCAGAGATTTAGGGTGTGAGGCTGAAAGTTCCAACTCTCTAATCACTTATTGGTCCCCCAGCAACCAAGACCCACCCACAGGGGTTTTCTAAAAGTGACTTCATTAACAGAAACTGAGGTATGGTTGACAGGGGCTTGATATGAATAACAAAAGACACCTTTATCATTCTAATCACTTAGAAATTTTCAAGGGGTTTTAGTTGGTCTGTGCCAAGAATGGGATGAAGACCAGATCTATTATCCATATCATAAATCACTGTATCACAGGGCCTATGAAAAAAGATATAATTTTTTAAAATGGGAAAATAGTCTGTATTCTTACCTGGGGGCAAAACAGAATCATAAGCACAAAGGGCTTAGTGAGTAGCTGAGTGTGGCAGAGACAGGTGGCTATACATTAACTGTGCTTCTCCTTCCAAAGTGTAGTGGTCACTGGGAGGCAGCTGCCCAGCCAGGAACCACAGCTCCACAACAGACAGGAACAGAAATGATGTGTGTGACTTCCGGGCCAGCATTTTTAAGAGCAGGTATGCCTTCTCTATTCTCTTTCTCAGTCTGGAGTCAGAGGACTCAAGGCCCTAGGGGATGGCAGTAGTAAGAGGACAGAAGGTGCCTAGACCCACGCATCAACCACGTGGACAAAGCTGCTTGCTGTTCGGCAGCACCCACACTGGGCTGTTACAGTCGTTCCCCCTTCTCTGCAGTTTCACTTTCTATGGTTTCAGTTACCCACAGTCAATGATGGTCCCAAAATATTAAATGGAAAATACCAGAGATAAACAATTCATAAGTTTTAAGTTGTGCACCAATCTGAGTAGTGTGACAAAATCTCTCCTGGTCCCACTCCATCCCACGTGACGTGAATCATCTCTACACTGTGTATGTTCTTTGCCCATTAGTCACTTAGTAGCCATCTAGGTTATCAGTTTGACTCTTGCAGAATCATGGTATCTATCACAGTGCTTGTGTTTAACTACCATTTTAACTTAATAATAGCCCCAAAGCGCTAGAGTAGGGATGTTGGTAATTCGGATGTGCCGAAGAGAAACTGTAAAGTGCTTCCTTTAAGTGAACAAGTATGTATACATAGGAAACACATAATATATAAAGGGTTCAGTACTACCCATTGTTTCAGGCATCCATGGGGGTCTTGAAATGTATCCCCCATGGATAACGGGGTACAATTGTACAGCAGTTATAAATACCTATTATATTTGCCACCGAAATGTTGGTGTTTTATTTGTTTTAATAGCTAACATTAGTCTACTAATACATGAAGGATCATCTAACTAGGTAGTGACAGAGCTGAGACCAGAATTCACGCTTTGTGACTCTTCTTATAGTATATCAAACTGTCTTCAGAGATATTTTTATATTTCTAAATTATCTCTGTTTCCACTGACCGTTTTCTGATAAATGCTAGCAATCCCCAACAAAGCCTTATCTGCACTTACCATTTACGATCATTTTCAAACAAGCAGAACATGGTTTTCTGGAAAAATAAAGATCACAGTTTTTCAGCCTTGACCCATGTTTTATAAGAGCAATTTTCCCAGCATGTAAATCTTCACTTGAACAGTGAAGGCCAACAATTTTCATGTTTTTCACCACCACAAGACCAGTTTTCTTCACCTACATTAAAATACAAAATAATAATTTATTAGTTATAGTAGCTAAAGATATCATGAATTATACTTGATTTATTAATAAAATAAAATTAGTGTTTATTGCTTTATCTGAACATAGTACACATTTTTTATTAGGTCCCAAAATTTTTCTGAATGTTTAATGTTGACTTTATACCAGAAATGGTCTAAATCTAGGGTTTCTTTTTTCCTTTTTTTTTTTTTTTTTAAATCTAGGGTTTCTTAACCAAACAATTAAGCATTTAATTATCATTAATCTGTCTTAGTGAAAAAGGAATCTATTTTGACCTAGTAAAGAGCAAGAACTAAGTTAAGTTGACTTGTTTCTTACAGCATCTAGTCTAGGACTATTTAAGTATTATAATGGCTTCTAGATGGTCATAAAGAAAAATTTGGAAAACTGTGATTTTACACATGAATAAGCAAAGCCCAGAAAGTTTACATAATTTCTGAAAAACCCACAGATGGTAAAAGGCAGAACTAAAACAGAGGTCACCTTAAATTTTAAAATACTTTAAATACTGATTAAAATAAAGATAATTCTCAACTTCTTTCTAAAGACTGGGTCTACCGATTTTTAGCACTACGGCAGCCTAGACTAATAATGTAATTAGGTGCCACCTCCCACGAATATGTAAATTATTTATAATAAAAAAATGTTTTTAAATGCATAATCAAGCTCAAAAGAATGTAAGACATACTTTCAGGTGTTAGGAAGAGAGAACTCAAAGCCAGAGCAGTAGGCTAGAGCTATCTCAGCGGTATCCCACCCACAGGTAGTAGATGGGGCTAACTATGCTTCAAGCGCTGGAGGCTGGGGTTCTTAAGAGTTATTACTTTAAACCTAAAGTATCCTAACTTATACAGATAACTAACTAGTCAAAAAAGCTGGTGTTAACAATCACAGATAAACAGACTAAGGTAAAAATCAGTTGTACAGAATAGTCTTTGCTGTTTTCACAGCGTAAGTAAACTCAGTCCTTGGGTTTGGAATAGATTGTTACATTGTTACAATACGAGGGGAACTTGGGCTGAGAACCGGATCCATTATTCCTCCTCCTTTTCAAAGGCATTTTACTCTACAGTTATCCCCAAAAGGGCACATTTGAAATCACTTTAAAGATTAGACCAAAGCTATATTCACTAAAATAGTCAAGTTTCGGTTATGAGTATTGATGTTTGACACCATGAAGAATATTTTGTGAAATGCCTAAAAAGAAAGAATAGATAAGATTTTATAGAATTCCATTTCTGAGTTATCCGACCACCTCCTAAACTATAACGACATTTAAAAGGAATACAAAAATCTTTCATTTACAATATTTGTACCAAAAAAAAATCTAGAATATGAAAAATCTACCTATATTGGCTTTTAAAATAAGCTTTAAAATTACCTTGAATTTGTGAACCCTTTCCCCTTGTAACTTTGGGAAAGAACTGATGAGGCTTTATCAAAAGACCTCAGCATGCTGAAGCTCATTTTATTAAACTGAACCAACTGTGACCAATGGCTGCAATTGAATAATTTTAGTTTTAAATTTTGTAAGTAGTTAAATGGAGAGAAAGCCAGTAACCTTGACCACTAAAGACTTTTTAAAAAATTGTTCCTAATAAATGGGAAGCATACTCATCAATTTATTTTTTATTAGAACAGCTAATAAAATTTAGGTCAAGTTTATTTACCACTTTTTTGTCTAGAGTACTTTTTACCTCCGAAAAAAATTTTTTTTTCATTTTGTTTCCAGCTAAGGCCAAAATATCAAGTTTGAGACAAAGATTTTTTTTTCATCTCAAACTTAAAACAAAACAAAATAAAAGCCTAAGCTGCACTCCATTTTGGTACTTCCACTGGCTACAGCTCCCAGAAGGCTGAACTTTTTGAGTGAATCACTGCTCTGGATCCTGATTTTGCTTCATTTCACTAACATCTTGGCAAGTCATCTATGTAATCCTAGTCACAGAGTTGTACACTAACACATACGCGAAAGAGGGCGGTCCATTTTGTATATGAACTAGTAAATTTACCCAAATGGTGAGTCACTACTTTTTTACCTTTGCCTTTCTTGTAATTAAAAACATCTAAATATTTTGAGACAAATTATTTCTATATTCTTGTTGGGTATTTTAGATTGTGACTCTCAGAACTAACCAGGAAATCTTCAGGAATGTACATCAGAATCATTAAGGTAGTTTCTTTCAAAATATACATGTTTAGCCTCTACTCCACACTCGATGTATCACAATCTTTCTGGAAAACGCAAAGGTTAAAAGAACAGGGAATATTATGCAATATTAAAAAGAATAAGGTTCATCTTGTCAGGTCTGGGTTTGATTTTACCCTATTAGTTAGTAAGTTAGCCTATTACTGTTTCATGGATGCTAGCAGAAGACATAAAATTCCTAGGTCACAGACAAAAAATTGTCATTCACAGCTCAGCAAGCAGCATGTTCTGTCCACAAAATCCCCGTGAGTCAGGCAGAGGGGCCCATGGACATGACGTAGGTTATATCAGAGAAGAAGAACACCAAGCTTGGGGATCCTGGACAGTAAGCAAACTCATGCTTTGTCCCAGAGGGAGACATTACCTCAATCTCAAGGTTGTTTAGTACAAACACAACTCTGAAAAACGGACTAGGTAAAGAGCAGTTAGGGCCCTGCATTCTTTAAACCAGCAAGATGTGTTGGAATTTGAAAGAACCACAGAAGAGTGTTTCTCAACATATATGAACTAATATAGGAATGTGTCAAGAGTAAAATGTGAAAATTAGAAAAAAAAAGAGGAAATTGTAGGAGCATATTATAGAATAACCTGGGGTTTTGTTTCTTATGAGAGAGACATGTTTAGTCTTGTAAATGCACAGAAAATTTTTACAAGAGTCTACAAGAAACTCCTTTGAAAGTGGGAACAGGGAACCTGAATATAAGAGGGACTTATTCTACAATACACCATTCCTTTTGCTTCATCATGAGCATATATGTCTTTTCTTAAAATCATAAATATCCACCTGTTTTTTGTCAGTAGATACTCTGGCCATCTCATTATCTCCTAAGGGTCCATGCTTTCCCTCTTCCTTTTCCTAATTAAAAGCAGATTAAGGGAGTGGGGGGAAGGGGGAAGATTAGTATATAGACACATGATTAATTCAATATTTCCTATTTAAAGATTGGTTTCCTTGGCTTTGGACCATTCTTTTTTTTTTCTTAATGAACCTCTGCATTGACTTCCTGCTTTGTTTAGAATACTACTTAACCTAATAAAAGAGGCCTTTTTATTCTGGCCTCTGCATACTTTTTTAAAACACAAGACTAGAAATTGTGGTCAGGAAATTCTGTAGTTTAAGATTTCAGAGTTAGGGCAGTTTTGAGCCATAGAAAAGTCCAGAGTGTGGCCATGGCTAAGAAAGACTAAAGGGGAACACTGGTAAATTAACTGGACTTGGGAAGAAACGATGGAGCAAAAGCATTAGATATGGATTATGGCAGGCAGAATAACAGTCCCCCAAAGACCTCCCAGCCCCAATCCTTGGAGCCTGTGGCTATGTTATGTTACCATGGCAAGCTTGCAGATGGAATTAAAGCTGCTGATCACCTGACCTTGAGATAGGGAGACTATTCTGGATTATGTGAGTGGGCCCAATGTAATCACGAAGAAGTTTGCAAGCTGGAATGGCAAACTTGGTGAATGTTGACATCTTAGTCTTATGACCTCTAGGAAGTTTACAACAAAAGTCATGTTCTGGGAATGAAGTTTCTATTCAAGCAGAACAGAAAGTAGAAGTGATGATGTTGGTAGTGAAATGTTGAATGGTAGCAGTGTGATGACAATTATAAGTGGTAATAACAACAGTACCTAACATTTACTGAGTGTTTACCATGTACCAAGCCCTAAATTATCTCATTTAACCCTCACAATTTTATGAGGTAGCTACTATTTTTCCTATTTTACAAATGCGAAAATTGTGGCTGAGGTAGATTAAATAACTTGACCATGGTCACACATCTAATAAATGGGTATGCCAGGATCTGAGCCCCAAATCCATTGCCTTAATCATTATGCTACACTGCTTCTGTTCTAGAAAAGTACAGTAAGACCTTTAATAATGAAATTAGGTAGCAGGAAAAAAAAAGAAAATAGGTAGTAGGACAAAATGAGAAGAGTTGGGAGAGAGGGACAATATGTGATGTGTAGAGAAAAATGAGAGAACAATGCAGCTATTCTAATTCCTATACTAAAGTAATACTCAGGCAACTAAGGCTGGTAAATTCAGGCAACTCTAATTTAAATGAAATGATAAACTATGAACCAATAGGAGAGATAATTATTTTTAAATGACACTCATTTTCAGCAGAGCTTGATTTCTATTCCAAAACTTTTGTGAGTTTTTTCCCCAGAAGTTTCATAAACAATACTTTCTCTCCCATTTATTTATCTAGTTTTAGACAGGATTCTTAAAAATGATAAGTGTTTATACTTGATTTATACCTTGCTGAAAAATCCTCAAGGAGCACCCACACAGTGTGTACATTTGACAACACAGAAAATCGCGGATATCAGTTATACTGTAGTCCCCTCTTATCTTCAGGGGATACATTCCAAGATGCCAGTGGATGCCTGAACCGTGGATAGTACTGAACCCTGTATCTATTGTTTTTTCTTATACAGACATACCTACGATAAAGTTTAATTTATAAATTAGACACAGTAAGAGATTAACAAAAATAATAAAATAGACCAATTTTAACAATATACTATAAGAAAAGTTATGTGAATGTGGCATTATTTAGTAAAATAAGGGTTACCTAAACACAAGCACTGTGATACTGCGACAGTCAATCTGAAAACTGAGGTGGCTACTAAGTGACTAACAGATGGAGAGCATATACAGTGTGGATTCACATCCCAGCCAGGACAGCAGGATGGCACAAGATTTTATTATGCTACTCAAAACGATGTGCAATTTAAAATGTATAAGTTGTTTCTTCCTAGAATTTTCCATTTAATACTTTCAAACCTTGGTTGACTGTAGGTAACTGAAACCGTAGAAAGCAAAACCACAGATAAACGGAGACTACTGTATTTATTTATAAGTGGTTGTTAGCTAATAATACGCTAAGGCAGGTAAAAATTACAGACAATTTAAATGTGCAGTAATAAGGGAAGAGACATGGTACATTGATACAGAGGGATGTTATACAAAATGATAATAAACACAGTACATAGTATGTGCCTGGCACTAAGAGCTTTACAAATATGAAATCATTATTTTTTCATAAAAGCCCCATGTCATATGTACTATAACATTCCATTTTACAGATGAGGAAGTTGACACAGAGAGGTAAAGTAAGTTACCCAAGATTACATAGCTAGTAAAAGGCAGAGCAAGGATTTGAACCCAGGCAGGCTAATTACAAAACCACCGGCTACTCTTAAACCATTAGACTAAGTTACTGCTCCAACGTTTGTAATAGTATTATAGTGTAAGAATTTTCTTATGTTAAGTGGAAAAGGGGAGATGATCTGGAATTAAATAATCTCAAATGAGTAAAGGGAATAGAGAAAAAACACTGAGAAACAACACAAAAAAATGTCAGTAGTCTCTAGGTAGTAAAATTATGAGGAATTTTTTTCTTCTGTCTATTTTATAAATAATAAACATATATAACTTTAGTAATACATATTGTATTTTAAAAAGACAAAAGGCTGGTAAAGTGTCAAAAGCAATGTTTCCAATACAATTACATGTCAAATTGCATCCTAGAGTTTCTGTGATTTACTTTGTATAGCAAAAGCAGTATAATAAATTTAAGTGGAATAAACATTACTTTAGCTTGAAGAACATTTTTTCTTAATAGGAAAAAAGTCTTACTCAACCCTATGAACATCATGTGCAATTAATACTGGAATTACTTATTTATTTTAACATGCCTGTCAAAAATACTTAATTTCTGCAGAGGATGTATTCTTGATATATAGCTATAGCTCTATCTACCTATCTATCTATCCATCTTACAGTATACTAATATATATAAAAGAATTAAAATGAGATCAAATTTTGATATTAAAAAAAGTTTCTTCAAAACTAGTACTCAATCCCTGAAGAAAGGGTTCAGAACAGGCCTTCCCAAGATATGCCACTTTGGCATGTAAACTATTTTAAGCTGAAGGCAATTGAGACCCTGCTGGCTCATGAGAAACTTTTACTTCACCCTTAAAGAATTTAAAATAGGTGCCTTGCCCATAATAAAAGTTATCGCCAAAAATAACTTTTTATGACCAATCTATAGGGCAGGGAAAACTTCTAATTACTGAACATCTGCTCTTATCATCCTGAGAATGACCTTCCACTCCTCTGAAGTCTCAAGGTGCCTTGCCTTATCCTTCGCTGAGAACATCATATATACCTCATTTTTCCTTTCTATCTCTGAACCTCTCATATATGTGCGGTTCCCATACATATGTACGTAATTAAATTTGGTCACCTTCTCTTGTTAAGCTGCCTCATGTCCATTTGATTATTGGGCCTAGAAGGGCAGAGAAAAGTTTGAAAGAACCTAGAAGGGCAGAGAAAAGTTTCTTTCTCCTTCACACTAACAAGCCCAGCTTTTTAAATGCATTTTTAAAAAGCCTTAAATTTCTAAACGTTTGCTTTTAATTTGTATCTTCAAGACAAATTTTATCTGCAAACAAACAAACAAACTCAAAACATCCAATAGTTTGAAAATCTTCTACTTACACAAAATAATACTAAACTATCAAGAAGTCGAAAGAACAAGGCAATAAAGAGCCTTCTCAAAACTGTTATAATATGTAGAGCCAGGGTGGGGGTTGGGGTAGTGGCTGACAAATAGGGAATAAAAATGCATAACATTTTTAATAATGTTATACTATTTATAAAACATTTTACATAAGAATTGGAAGAGGAAACTATTTCAAGAGATATCATTTTATCATGAAAAGTAAATTCCCTATGTACACAAAGACCTTACATCTTTCACAAAATTAACTGAAAATGGATCACAGATCTGAATGCGAAGTGCAAAACTTCAGAAGATAACATAGAAAAAAAACCTAAGGTATGGCCATGACTTTTTAGATACAACACCAAAGGCATGATCCTTGAAATAAATCAATAATAAACTGGACTTCATTAAAATTAAAAACTGCTCTGCAAAAGACAATATCAAGAGAATGAGAAGGCAGGCCACGATTGAGAGAAAATATTGCAAAAGACATCAGATGAAAGATTATCCAAAATATACAAAGAACTCTTGAAATTTAAGAATAAAACAAACAACCTGACTAAAATATGGGCCAGAGAACCTTAATGGATACCTCACTGAAAATTAGATAGCAAATAAGCGTATGAAAGAATGTACCACATCACATGTCATCAGGGAAATGCAAATGAAAACAACAATAAGATACCTACGTGCCTATTAGAATGACCAAAATCCAGAACACTGACAACACCAAATGCTGGAGAGGATATGAAGAAACAGGAATTCTCATTCTTAGCTGGTGGAATGCAAACTGGTACAGTCACTTTGGAAGACAGTTTGGTGATTTCTTACAAAACTACACATACTTTTAACATACAATCCAGCAATCACACTACTTGGTATTTGCCCAAAGAGTTGAAAACTTAAGTCCACACAAAAACCTGCACCCAGATATTTATAGCAGCTTCATTCATAATTGCCATAACTTGGAAACAACCAAGATGTCCTTTAGTAGATGAATGGATACATAAACTGTGGAACAGTCAGAGAATGGAATCTTATTCAATGCTAAAAAGAAATGAGCTATCAAGCTATGAAAGGACAAGAAGAAACCTTAAATACATGTTGCTAAATGAAAGAAGTCAGTCTGAAAAGGCTACATACTGTGTGATTCCAACTATATGACATTTGGAGAAAGATAAAACTATGGAGACACTAACAAAAAAATAAGGGGCTGGGGGGCTGGGGAAGAATGAATAAGTGGAGCACAGAATATTTTTAGGCCAATGAAAATACTCTGCATGATACCATAATGATGGATAAATGTCATACATTTGTCCAAATCCATAGAATGTACAACACCAAGAGTGAACCTTAATGTAAACTATAGACTCTGAGTAATCATGATGTGTCAGTGTTGGCTTATCAGCTGAAACAAATGTACCCCTCTGGCGGAATGCAGATAATAGGGAAGGCTATTCATGTGTGAGGCAGAAGGTATATGAAAAATCTGTGTACTTTTTCCCTTAGTTTTGCTGTGAACCTGAAAGTGCTCTAAAAAAATAAAGTCTTAATTTAAAAAGAGAATTCCCTAAGTCCTTGTTAATATTCCTCAATGCAATCCCAATACTTACAGGATACAATCTGAACTCTCTTGCAAGGTATAAAAATGTCTTTTACATTCTGATTCCTGTGTACTTACAAAACTCGTCTTCGGTATCTTCCCTCCACCCAGCATTACCCTCTGACATGTGGACTACAAATTCTCTCACTTCTACAAGCTTTTCCATATGGAGTTCCTTGGCTTGGCAAATGTAAAGGAAAGACTGTTCTGTGACACGACCACTGTCTGTCCCGAAAGCTGGACCTCGGCAAGAACAGAGGTTGCTTTCAGCAAACCCTCCTTGGAAACTGTCTAATGGTAATTGATGCTCATTCTGACATAAGTCAGCACCCCTCCCCCACCTCCTGCTACGTGTTGGTTCCTGAACAGGTTGTTGTCCTGATCTGGTCACTCATGTCAAGTAGAATCCACGTACTTGTACTTGTGACTGTCTACTCCTTTAGCCTGTATAATTTTCTGGTACCTGCCAAGTGCGTAGGGATCCATTTTGTATTGTAGTCATCCAAAACATGCCTCCTATGTAAGCTTCCCTTAATAAACTCTATTAATTACCAGACTAGAGACCAGCCTCTTTCTTGGGTCTGTCCCTGTTCTCCACTTGCAGAGGTAGATTTTCAGTCTCAGGGCTTTTTCCTGGGTCTGTGAGTACTCACAGCAAATATCTACTCATTTTTCTTGTCTCAGTGCAAATGCAACCTACCTTGAGAATCTCTCCCTCACTTGACCATTTAAAGTCTGGCCCTCAGTTTTCAGTCTTAGTAGCATCTCTGTTTATATATTGTATTTGACTCCACCATCTAATTGTATCTTAATTGTTTAAATGCCTAGTTTTTGTTCGCATTAGAAAGTAAGGGCTGTGTTTTTTCTTTTTGTATCTCTAGTTCCAAGCACATAACTTTATCCACAGTAAAGAAGACATTAAAAATGAAAAAGAGGATGGTTATGAATGATCTCATAAGAGTACTGTGGGAATTTAAGGGTTTACAAAAAGTCATTCGGTAAAGAAAGAAAATCTGAAGCAACTTTTCAGCAGAATTATTGGTAAGTTGGAAACTTCAATAAACATAGGCAGTATACAATTAAAACGTTATAAGAGGAAAAAAAACAACCAGCTGTGCTTTAAAAAAGATTAAATGAAAGCACTAAAACATTAAAAGTGATATTGTTAGAATGGTCAGAAGCCATAGGTAATTTCCCCCACTTTTCTTCTGTTTTCAAAAATGTCTTAAATGCTTAATTTAACCTAATGCTATCTTCTACAATATGACTTTGGCCCCCTAAAAATTAATGACAATACTCCAAACTTTCAAATCTACCAAACCAAAATGTTAAGAACCTAATACTTTGGCACCCCAAGGACAGGAGAAAGAAAAAATGTAGGTTGTACATACTTTTGACACATTGGCTTTTATGATTATTCTTACTATACATTCCTAACCTGCTTTCATCGTATCTTTTGAGATCTAAAAAGGGACTACTTACATGGAACAAGAAACCAAACAGCATTCTAGATTACCAATTACAAGAGTAGATGCTAAGGGTCATACCAGGTAAAGTAAGGCATGGTCTCTATCTTAAGTAATTTACAGTTTGCTGGAAGAAATGCCAACGGTATACAATTGAGTGATAAATTATGTGGTATAGATAATATAGGGAGGAAGCAAGAGAACTAAAATGTTAAATCAAGCTATATGCTGATCAGCCCCACAGCCAGACCACAAGGAAACCTGCAGAACAAAGGAAGATTTCTGCTGGGATTGCTAACAACCCATTTCCCCACACCAGAAAACAAGAAAACTGTAATTCACAGAAACTAAAGAATGATATATAAACTGAATTCTCCAACCGACTGGGGTCCCTCTGACTGTCTTTACTGTCTCTCAATGTCTCCATCTCTCTCTCTCATCTTTGTCTCTCTGAGTCTCTCTTAGGCTGTCTCTGCCTCTTAGAGGAGACCACGTTCTGTCTATGGAGTATTACCCCTTCTCTAATAAACTTTCCTTTTGACTCTAACTTTGGCGTGTGTTTGAATTCTTTCTCATGCTCAGCTAGGAAGCCTTTTCTCTCTTAGTGCAGGCTTGAGTTCTCTCCACTCCGGGGAATCTGCCATCCTGCATCACGGACAATAATCTAGTTGGCCAAATTGACACATAAATATCACTACTACCTCATAAACATGACACAATCAGAGGGTAACTACTCTATTTTTAGAGTGGAAAGATGAGCTGTTAGAGCCAGGAGTTACAAATATCACACTAAATCATAATAATATTTTGCAAATTGTAGGGTTTTTGAGCTTGTTTTTAAGTGTGACAGAAACTGGAGCACTAAAATAAAATTTTAGACCATTGCTTTTCTAAGTGGTTAAAATTATCCGAGGAAAAATATACCTGAGATTTTTGTCTTTGGGCTTCTACTGCTGGGAAGAGCTCCATCCACAGACTGAGTAGAGTGAAAAGGTTGACTTTAGAAAGCCTTGGTATTTGACCTATGAAAGAGAGGGCAGACACTTTAAAATATTACTAATGATGAAAATAGGAACTAAGCTCAATGTACCTGGGTGCTGTAGCTTTAGCTCAGCTTCTTTAGCAGGAAGAAGAGAAAAAAGAGAAGCGGACAAGAGAATCAAAACTTTCTTAGCATGAAACTGCTAAGAAACTGCACTTTCCAAAGTGGGGCCCTCTTTCTCCCGCCCACACGAAACAGAAAAAAAGGGGGGGGGTACTAGCTATGGGAACAATCCAAAGGCAGCAAAGGAAGTTATGAAAAGTCCTTGCATCTGATATCATGGTGGAGCAAGCTTCTCTTTGGACTGTGGAGATGCAACAAGCGCAGCGGTTAGAACACCATACTAAAAATGCTGTGACCTTTGAGGGTAAAGAAGTTGAAATATAGGAAAGCAGCGTGCGCTTAATTTAGAAATCTAGTCAAAAGCACGGTTTGGGTAGTTTTCAGCTCGTCAATCACCACGATTCCCATTCTAGGTCCAGGAAGGAAAAGTAAAGGGGGGAAGGGCGGGCAGTAAGAGCGACTTCAAAAGCAGGTGCAGCCAGGCCAGGGGGGTCCAGGTGACCGAGGCAGGGACGCGCCCTGGAAGGCATGGAGACATCCAGGGGGCAGAACTGCAAGCAAAGAGGAAAGCAGGGAACCCGGAGTTGAACGGCTGCAGAGGCACAGGGCAGAGCGAAAGGCTGCGGTGGCGGTAGTAGGGTCCGAAGCACTCACCGGTCATGCTGCCAGTCTGTGTGCTGACTGACCGCCCAGCCCCCGCGCGCTCCAGATTTTGCATCTGCCCTGCTCCTTTCATCCCAAACCCAGGGGCTTCTGCTGCACTGAACACCTCTCGCTCTTAGGCATGGTCTTGGCCCCAGATGCTCCACCTCCCGCCTCCAGCGAGAAGGGCAGAGCCAAGGCCAACTCGGCGTAGCCGGATGACGTATGAGCCTGACAGCCACTCCCGGCGCTTTGTGTGACGTCAAAGCGAGGCGTAAACACGTTGGCGCGGGTCTGCCCGCTCGGCCTCAGCACCGTGCGATCGATCATTTGGTATTTGGCTGTCTTCGTTGGTTTTGCCGAAGTAAGGTTGCTTGAAGATGTTTTGTCTCTAAGGTCCAGGTTGCACAGACTCTGACAGGGCGATGAGACTTGCGCAGACTTGAGAGTTTTGGTTAGAAAGCGAAGGGGAATTGATCTGGAATCCTGACCCATTTCATGGTCAAGGTCTTAGAGAATCTCAGAGGCGCAAGGAGGGCAGCTGGGCAGTCCAGGTGGTTATTTCTGTCAGAAATTGGCCAGTACTGGGGAGCTTAGTGCCCGGACCACCACAGGGACAGAATGCTTAAAAACACATAAAGACATTAAGAGATGGAACTGTGATTATGAGAAAGGTGAGGATAGGAAGAGGTAGCAAATGGCCCTTGGAAAATATGAGAAGTGCCTAACATTGTAGATTTGTGCCAAGTGCGTTTTATTATTTTACAAGTGCCCAGGCACAGCTAAAAATGAAGCCCCTCCTTCCCCAGTTTCCACCACCAACCCATTTTGTTACCACAGCTTGAAATACTGACAAATAACAAGACATAAAAACTGCCTTTTGGAAGCAAAAGCTGGACATTATTAAAGTACATCATTTTGTAAAAGACTGAAGTGAGAATCTTCAGTGTTAAAGGATATGGCTGTGGTTCATTAATTTTCACTACTGTTCACTGTTTCATTGTAGTTCTATGTACACCAATTTATTTAACCATGTTTGAGATTTTTGAATCTATGTTCATAAATGAGCTTAGTGTATAATTTATCATGGTCTCTGTTTAGTTTTGATGTCCTGATTAGGCCACCCTTATAAATGAGTTAGGCAGTGTTTCCTATTTTTCTTTTGTGTAAGATTGGAATTACTTGTTCCTTGAATGTTTATTAAAACTTTCTTGGAAAAGCCTTGTGCTTTCTAAAGTGGAAAGACACTTGACTACTAATTCAATATTTTTTTGGTTAAGAGGCTACTCAGACAATTTCTTCTTGGTCCATTTTTGGTTGTATTTTTCTCAAAATTTGTTCACTTTATGTAAGTTTTAAAATTAATTGGCATAACTTTGTTCAAAATGGTCTCACTCTTAATGTCAAAAACTCTCAACTCTTGCGGGGCTGGGAGAATGGGGTGAAGGGTTAGAGAAGTACAAATTAGTAGTAGATAGATGATCACAGAGATGGGGAGCATGGCATAGGGAATGCAGTTAGCATTAATGTATTGGCTAGGTGGAAAACCAAAGGAGAGAAAGAGCAATCAGGGGGATCGTTTTATAAACTATATAAATGTCTAACCAATGTACTGTATACTTGAAACTAATAAAAAAAAAAAAAAAAAAAAAAACCTCTCTAAACTCAAGAGTAAGAAACAAACCGAGCAGGAAATGAGCAAAAGACTTGAATAGTCACTTTGTGAGAGAAGGAATACAGATGACAATAGAGCGTATGAGAAGATATTCACCGCTATTAGCCATTAAGAAATGCAAATTAAAACCATGATAAGATGTCACTGAATACATATTAGAATGGCTAAAATTAAAGGTACTCACAGAACCGAATGCTGGCAAGGATGCAGAGCAGCTGGATCTCTGGATTCTCATACATTGCTGGTGGAAATATAAAATGGTACAGCCATTCTAGAAAACAGATGGTTTCTTATAAAGTTAAATATAGCGTATCATATCATCCAACAATCACATTCCTCGGTATTTATTTTAGAAGAATGAAAACTTATGCTCACACAAGCTCTACATGAATGTTCATAGAAGCTTTATCTGTAATAGTCAACAACTGGGAACAACCCAAACAACCTTCAATGATTGACTAGAAAACAATCGTAGGACTATCTGTGCAATGAAATACTAATCAGCAGTAAAAAAGAAGGAACTATTAATGAACATCCAGGGCGTTATGCTGAGCTGAAAAAGTCAGGTTAGGTACTATATAATTCTATTTATGTATGTACCATTCCCAAAGTGAAACTATTATAGTAATGGAGAGTAGATCAGTGGCTGCCGAGGACTGTGTTTGGAAGAAGGTGTGACTATTAAGAGGTGACACGAGGGAGTTTCTTTGTGTTGATAGTTACTCATATCTACACATATGAAAAAGTTTCATAGAACTATATGCCTAAAACCAAAAATAGTGCATTAAAACTAGTAAAAATCCAAAAAATAAAATGAAAATAAAATAAAAACTGATAAAATCCAAATAAGGTCTTTACCTAAATTGATAGTTTTTTTGTACCAATGTCACTTTTCTGGTTTTTCCAATGTACAGTGATTATGTAGATATTATCATCGTGGAAGCTGGGAGAAAGGTACATAAGAACTCTATAATTTTTGCAACTTGCTTTGAGTCTTAATTTCTTTCAAAATAAAAAGATACAGATATGTATATGCTATCTATATCTTATATATATTTAATATATTTGTATATATAATATATGTATATAAAATATTTAATCTCTAGGAGTAAGATCTACCCTTAGAACACCAGTAGCTTTATTGCTCTCTTAATCTCTCTTTGGATTCCTGTTTTCATTCCATTTTCAGTCCTTTAGAATTTCAGAGTAGTTTAACTACTAAGACTAGTTCCTTAAGTTTCTTGCTAGCTCGGTCATATTTTATATAGCATTTTTAGGTGCTTTGTAGCAGAAATTTTTTTTTTTTTGGTATTTTATCTACAATATTACTGGAAATAATAGTTCTGCTGCAAAGAAGAATAAGAAGACTAAAGAGGATTTTAAGAAAAAAATGCTACATAAATACTAAGTAATATATAAGCTCAGTTTAGCTGAGTACCACAAAGGCCAGCTTAATAAAATGATTTATAAAATCAATAAATAATCTTTTTATATCAAGTGGGTATTTTTCTCTCCTGGAAAAAGGAAAAGAGATGGCAGAACTAAGTGATGACTCTTAGAGCAAGTCACATAGCAAGCCAGACATCAATGAGGTGGAACGTATTATCAGGGACATGCTGGAAAGGCAAGTACAGCAAATTTTCCAACAATAATGCAGTGTTCATAAATGAGCCTTGCCTGTTACTTCACAGCTTGTCAGTAAAAAGAACTCCCATACTCCCTTCTCCCTGAATCTGTAGTATTTAACATATTTGTTCTATCTCTTATTATTCTTTCTCTCTCACATTTGCACACCCTCTAACATTCCTTTTCTCGTTGGAGAGCAAGTTACATATACTATATCCAACTTCCCCTAAAAACTCCAGTGTGCATTTCTCCAAAACAAGGAAACTCTCTAACCCATCCTAATTCAACCATCCAAAACAGGACACCGCTATCCAATCCATAGACCCTATTCAAATTTTGAAAAGTGAGAAGTGTTTCAACATGTGCCATTTCTGTTCTGCTTCAGCATTCCATCCAGAATCAGTAAGATTTGCATCTTGTTAGTTTCCTTGAACCTGGAACATTTCCTGTCTTTCCTTCTGTTTAACAATGTTAACAGGCTTTTTTTCTTTTTCCTTCTTCCTTCCTTCCTTCCTTCCTTCCTTCCTTCCTTCCTTCCTTCCTTCTTCCTTCCTTTTCCTTCCTTCCTTCCTTCCTTCCTTCCTTCCTTCCTTCCTTCCTTCCTTCCTTCCTTCCTTTCTTTCTTTCTTTCTTTCTTTTTTAGGGTATAGGCCTTTCATTCTGTAAGATTTCTCTCAAGTGGGGGCAATCCGATGTCTCCCCACAACCAGACTCAGGCCATCCATTCTTGGTGGGGGTGCTTCCAAAGTGATACTGCCCTCTTTTTCATGCATCACATCAGGAGGCCACTCGGCCTAAACACACCCCACCCCTGGTGATGCATAATTTTGATCACCTTGCCAGTTAGTGCCTGTCGGGTTCCTACAGTGCGAAGTCATTGTTTTTCCCTCTGGAATTGGTAAGTATTTTGTGAGGAGATAGTCCCCAACTATGCCAATATCCTATGCCCATTAAACGTCCACGCACTGACTTCAGCGTCTGCTGGTGATTCCCACATGAATGAGCCACCATCATGATGGTATCCAGTTATGATTTCCTATTTCCATCATGCCTTCTACCTCTAGTAATTGTCTTTCTACCATCAGGAAGAGCATTTCCCTTGTCTCCATTCATTCATTTGTTCATTGATATCATTGATATGGACTTGTGAATTCTTATTTTATTCAATGCATTGCAATCTGTTATCATTTATTTTAATGCTCAAATTGTCCCATATTTAGCTGATAAAATCCCCTTCAAGTTGTCTCCTTTATCTTTTCGACACATCCCTATCATTCTTTGATACAGGCTCATCTTGTACATTCCCTGCCCTAGACCCAGAATCAACCATTTCCCCAAGGAGCCCTGGTTCCTCTTAATATTTAAAAGCTAAGATCTAGGCAGTACGTGTGCTCATTGCTGCTGGTATGTCATTACTACTAGATCCTATGAGAGAACAGATCTAGAAAATATATTTATATATGTGTACCATGCACACACACTCACATAACTGTATCTCTTTCAATAGCTTTCTATCTCTCTAAGAGTTCACACCAGTGTCTTCGGTTCCAGTCCAGCACATCAGGGTTATTTCTACCTTCCTCCTTGCCATTTTGATAAATCTCTTCTCCAACAGCAAGAAACCTGGCTCCCATTGTTCTCAATATAGTTTTTCTTTTTTCCTTTCTTCCCCACCCCACCCCCCAATTCCCCTGTACACACTAGTTGCCTCTTTAGCTTCCCAGCCCCTGTGCTGCTGCCTCCACAGTCCTTTTTGTCTCGAAGGGAAGGGATAGGAAAGGAGATAAGGTGGCCACAGGACTGAAAGAGACTAATGGTGGCCAGTGCACCCTTGTGGGGACGACTGGCCCTAATTTGGTCATTTCACGGAAAGTTATAACCACTCTAATCCAGAAATTAAGTTTTCCTAAACAATTCTCTGAAGGCAGTTTCTGGCAGCACTTAGACCCTGAGGAAGCGAAGAGAAGCCTGAAACAAAATCCAGATGCCTTTCATAGAACTTTCACTTTGTTATGAAGGGCAGTACTACCAAAGAGAAATCACTTCTCAGGCTTTCCGTATATTGTCCTAAATGGTGTCCTCAGAAAAGTAAACTTGGTGCCACGTAGATTAATGTGCTACAAAGTAAGAATGTCCAGGAACCTTAGGAGCATCTCTAAGAGACAAGAAGGACTGGCAAGCCTTCCAGTGTTGTTCTGAGGTGCTCCACCACAAGGCCACTGAAAGGGGGTGGGCAGAAGGGCCCAGGCACCACAGTCCATGTCCAAACTCCTTTTGAGTCCTCATTTGTGTGGTGCCCTCTGGCCTTGTTCGGGTGTTTCTGAATCAGCATCCCTGAAGAGGGACTATAATTACACACATTAGAAATCAACAGAAGGGGCTAGAGGGAGGGGTATGGATTAGAGGACAGAAAAGGAAGGAATAGAGAAGAAACTAACGCTGACGGAATACCTGCTATGCATCAGATACCATAGGTGACAATACGGATAATAGTAATAGTATCTTACATTATTAAGCATTTACGGTGTTCTAGGCTTCGCTCTAGCTAATTTACATATATCATCTCATTTATGCTTTCCAGAAACCTTCTGAAGTAGGTGTTATTATTATTGTCCCTACTTATAGGAACCAAGACATTGAGTAACTTGCTCAAACAGATATAGCATGAAAGGGATGAAAGTAGGATATAAGTGTTCATTACTTCCTTTAATACTCACAACCACCCCAAGAAACAGATTTTTATCAGCTCTGTTCTACAGGTAAGGAAATGAAAACCTGTCAGCATCACTCGGGAGCTTGTTAGAAATGCAGTCTTGAGCTCCGTTTCAGATCTTCAGAGCCAGAATATGTACAGAACCACTCAGCTGGACCAGAGGGCTCCATTGGGTCTCAAACTTGCACATGCATAGGAGTCACCTGGAAACTATGTTAAAACCCAGATTCCTGGGTGTAGCCCTAGAGATTTGGAGTCCCTGGTACTTAGCAGTAGTGTTTTGGCCTTCTGTAGAATGGCGTCCATCAAGTACTTCTTAGTATCACATCATCTACCATCATTAACTCATGTTAAAAAGCAAAATTTTCATACTAGCTTAGGAGCAGGTATCTAAGTTTTACTGTAAAGGCCAGATGGTAAATATTTTAGGCTTTGTGGACCATTCATTCTGTCATATGTCACAAAAGCAGCCACAGACAATATGTAAACAAATGAGTGTGATTGTTTTCCTATATAACTCACTTAACTCCTCATTTAACTCATAACTATGGCAACCGCCAGTGACAGCAATATGACCTACCTAGTTCAGAGTATATTTGGGAAACAGAAATTTAAATAGTCGGACAGGAAAGCACTCTCTAAGTAAAATAGCTAATACTGTAGAGGAGGAAAAACAATTTTCCCTCTACCCTTCCAGGTTCTTAGCTGAGACCCCACTGCCCAACCCTCTCATCCCCGTAATAAAAGAAATTGACAAAAGACAATTTTGATTAGGTATGTAAGGGAGCCCACACAGATGTGAGACTGAAAAACAGCCAGGCAGTTGAGGCTTACATACCATCCTGACCTAAGGTAGGAGTCTGAGGCTTCAAAGGCAAGGAAAGCCCTTAGCAGGAAGACGAGCAGGACACATGTTTGGTAAGTAAATGTTTGCTCTGCCATGCAGAAAAGTCTCTCAGATGAAAAAGTTTTTTCTGGTAATAGCCGTCTTTCTGGTACAGGCCCCTGTCTTTCTTTTAGGCAGTTAGGAGAAAGGTAAGAAGCTTTTCCTGCATCTTCCGGGCCTTGTTTGCCTTCAGGTCAAAATAATCCACATGTCAAAGTGGCACATTCTGGGGTGGCTCATTCCGAACCACCTCCCCCTGACCCACCCCCACCCCCCTGCCAATACAATACGCCTGATTAACTTTCTTCAGGCCGATTAAACCACAACATCTTTGGAGTTAACTTTTCTTCTAGACTTAAAATCCTAACACTTTATCAGTTTCTGCAAGGTAACCTCTCATCTTACAGGGCTATAAATTGTCATTGCTCCTGTCTGTTGTGTGTTATTAATTAAAAAAAAAAAAGAAAGAAAGAACTATGACAACAAATTTGCATTCCTCCAGAGTATCGAATGAGAGTCCTGTTTGACAGTCTTGCAGGCATATTATTTTCTAACAATAGAAAAAGCATAGCAAAAAAAAAAAAATTAAAAAAATCAAATAATCACCATTTTATCATTTTCCAAGCGTGAGATAACTTTTCTCATTGGCATTATAGGAAAAGTCCTATGACTTTCAGTACTGTTGTAAAGATTGTCATTGAGGACAAGTGTATAGATGTAAATATGAACAAAATCAACTTCTCTGTGTCCCAGATTTACGTTTCATGCAATGACCCTCTGACCAACTTCACTGTCCTTAGCAGGCATATCAATGCTTTCTATCTACCTGTGTTCCTTAAAATGCAGCCATAAATATTTTTGTTAGTAACAGCTAAAATGGCATGACAGCTGAGATAAATCTCAAACTGGTGATAGTATTGATTACAAACAATCGTCTGTCACAAGATCACCAAGAGGTGTGGTCCCTGGCGCTACTGCATTAACTTTGTCTCTTTGTCCTGTCAGTCATTAGTACCCGAGTTACACTATAAAAAATGTACTGTAACAAGGGTCTATTAGTGGAGAATAACTTACACAAAACTGCTGGGCCTTCTGTCCTCTCGGGCCCAATCTTCTCATAAGTAAATTAACCATGTAATGAATTCTATTACAGTCTATGGAGTTGCCTGCTTCGTCTTTCGGTCTGCAGGTACCTGCTGGCCAGTACACCTTTGCCCCACTATTGGACAACGTGACTTTCCAGTTTACAGGCTATTATTTCGGAGTACCCACAGGGTAAATTCTCCTGTGAATCATAAATCTTCCTAACCAGACCCCAGGGCATGAATTTTGTGTCCTCACTTTCTCTTTGGTGTAATCTTACTTTACCTTCCCTCATTTTTACTTAGTTTCTACTTTCCCCATTTACTTAATTTTTATCTTATTTTGGCAATGTTATAAATTGCCTTATATATGCAGTCCTCAGTGATACAAAAAAAAATTGCCTTATATCCTTTATGGAATACAATTTGTTTAAATAAAGAGAATACACAAATTTGAGGATCGTTTAGTTCAGTGTGCCTTGAGAAAGAAGAAGAAGCAAAGCTGATAGCCACATGCTTAGAAACAATTCATAGGTTGTCTTTTACAACATTTAATGTCCTTACATTTACGTCATCACCCATGTGACAGAAGTGCAATGTTCCTAGTTCTTTTTCCCAACAGTCACTGCAACTACTTTTAGAATTTAATAATGTAATATCGGCCCTTTTTCAGAGCAGTGAATAAAGGTATAACTGGAGGAGATGGGCTTTTCTCAGTAGTCAGGCATACGTGATGCTTTTGAAATTTGAGTGGAGCTTTTGCAAGTGTTTGTTTTGTAAACAGACGGTGTGGAGACTGGCACACACGCAGGATGGAGTTACAGTAGTGCCAGTAGAGTGTTTGTGTCCTGTAGTGCATTAACAGACTTTTAGTTCATTGATTTCATTTGTTGTTCTTAAAAATGTCCTATCTTAACAAGAGCCCTTGGGGGAAATAGACATCCAGCAGCAAACTTCTGGTGTCTCTTTGGCAGCCAGCAGTTTGACTACAGTGTCACATTCACAAATGAAGTGATAGAAAAGAATGAACTTTATTGTGATTTTTGGTTTGAGGACACCACAAATTTGGCCACTAAATGTGATTTTCAAATGAAACTTCCTGGGATATTCTGCGGGGCTTGCCGAGGTAACTAGCATCTCTTAAGGTTATTATATAAACCAATTCAGTTTAATATATTTTTATTATAACCTACGTTCTAGAAGGTTCTAAATCAGACATTTATTTCTTCAGTTTTGTGATTTAAAAAACATCAATGTGCAAAGACTCAGCACTTAGGCGGTAGGTGATTTCTCAACGCAGGGAGCTTGGGTACAAAGCTGGCTTGTGGGCCGTGTCTAAGTCAGAACAGGATCAGCAGCAAAGCTTCTTACTCAGGTGCTGGGCTCCCAGCACACAAGTCACCAGGGCCAAGCAGCCTGTTGTTGTGGCTCATCAGAGTCAAGGTGCAGGAGGCGTCCCTTCCCTGGAACCTGGAGACCATTCCACCCACCTAAAAGGCAATTCTGGCTGATCTCAGCAACCAGTGCTGGGTAGAAGCCTGAGATGGCAGGTAGATACCTCCAGAGCTACCCACAGGGCCATAGGTGACATGGGGTCCAGGAATCAGGGATAGAGCCCAAGACCCCAAGAGGGCCTCAAAGAGCTGAGTAGGCCTGTCCTGGAGGAGTTGAGCGAGATAGCAAGGAACCAAACCAGGTATTGAACAAGTAAAAGAAAAAGAGACCATGTTTTGACGAGCACAAGGTGGCCTAGTTACTAAAATGAGCAGAGACTGTGGGCTCAACCTGGCCTGTAGGCAGAAGGACCCCAGCACCGGCAGTGGCTGGGCTGCTCCCACAGGGAGAGATTAAGGGGACTGGAGAGCCAAAAAGCCAGGGAGTCATTACTGGGTCACAGCCATGAGTTTCTGTTGGAAAATAAGTAACTTTCATATGAATCCACCACCCAAACCCACCTTTAGTATCTTTGTTTACTGACTTTGTATCTCTTCCTTTATCCTGGGGTAAACACAAGGAAAGGAAGAAAAGGAGTGAGAAGTGGGTGTGGGTGGCATAAGGATAGAAGCTCTTAAAAAATACACCCAGAGATTCTGGTGGCATTAGTCTAGTCTTCAGATTAACGCCTCTCAAATATTAACGTGCTTTGAAATTACTTGGGGATCTTGTTAAAATACAGATTATGATTTGGAAGGTTTGGGGTAGAGGCTGAAAATCTGCGTTTTAACGAGATCCTAGGTGATGCTAATGCCACTGGTCTGTGGATCACATTCTCTGTAGCAACAAGCTACAGTAGCGGTTCTCAGAGGGTGGTCCCCAGACCATCAGAATCAGCATCACAGGGAACTTGAGAGAAATGCACATTCTTGGGCCGCACCCCAGACCCACTAAATCAGAAACTCTGGGGGCAAATGTTGGTACACACAGCTCAGGGAAAAGCCCTGAGACTGAAAATCTACCTCTGCAAGTGGAGGGCAAGGAAAGGCCAAAGAAAAAGGCTGGCCACTCCAGCCTGGTAATTAACAGAGTTTACTAAGGGAAGCTTACATAGGAGGCATGTCTTGGGAAGCATGATTGTAATACAAAATGGATCCCCATGCATTTGGCGGGCACCAAAATAATTAGACAGGCTAAAGGGGTGGACAGTCACTGTACAAGTACGTGGATGCTACTTGACATGCGTGGCCAGGTCAGGACAACAACCTGTTCAGGAACCAGAGAGTAGCAGGAGGTGGGGAAAGGGTGCTGACTTATGTCAGAATGAGCATCAATTACCATTAGACAGTTTCTGGGTAGGGGGTGGGGGTTATGGAAAGCAACCTCTGTTCTGGCCCGAGTCCAGCTTTCGGGACAGACAGTGGTCATGTCACGGAACAGTCTCTCCTTCACAATGGAGCCCAGCAATCTGTATTTTAATGCCCACTCCAGGTGATTCTTATGCATGCCGAAGTTTGAGAACCACGGCTCTAGAAAATTCGAGTGGGAAATAAAAATCTGGAGGGAAGGGTAAAGACAGTTTCTACAGGGCCAAGTAATGAATTATTGTGAGAGTAAGAGCGAAACAAAGAAAGATCAGGTTTGGCTCTATTTGCGTTCCAGTTATGAACAGGTATACCCATTACAGCAAAATTAAAACATTATAATCTTATAACCTGCACATTTTAGCTTTTTCAAATCCATTCTTATCCCTATCATCCCTATCATCACAAGTAGTAGAACATTTTCAGAACTTGCACACTCACTGCAAAGATGAGAGAAAGAAAGGACAAACTGTGGCTCTTTCCTCTATGGGCCTGCCTGGGCCCGGGCGGGGTACAGCTGGTACAGATGCAGGTGAGAGTGCCTGGGGCTGGGGATTAAGGCTGTGGAAAGGGACGCTTGCTGCTCCGAGGCCACATTGCTAGAGGTCTTGGCCATGGGAGGTGTTGAATGTGGTAGTGTCACCACACTAACCCATGAGTGCCCTATTCCTGGATTAGGGCAAATAACTGGCCCCAAATGGCCTCCCAGGCTCAGGCTTTACCCCACCCACCATGGTGGGGGGCGTTTTGCAGGCCCCGGCTCCTGGTGATATCTGTGTCCTTGCCTTCCCCCTCTTTTCTTCCTCCTACTCCTTCTGTCCATGTGTGCCCTTTTTGCTCCTGTTTTATGCTTTCCCTTGTGCTGGCCCAGGGCTCCATCTCTGCCTATCCACTGGGGTGAAGATCTCTGTCCCCTCCCTCGCAGCCAGCTGAGCTTGACACACATTGTCTACCTGGGCAAGGGATGCCAACGGGAATAAAACATGATCTGTCCTTAGGGAGCAAATTACCAACTCTGGGAAGCAGCCACTGCCATACAAGGTACCAATGGCATAAAAGAGATTCCGGCTCACACTCAGTTCTCCTGGTCTGGCTGGCACTTTGTAGCCCTCATTACACAAGAGTCCATTATTCTTCAAAAGGAATGTGCTATTTTCCTAAGAAGATGGCAAGTGGAGTCAGCCTCTGCCATTTCCTTGTAGCTTACGCAGAGCGAGGGACACATTGAGTAACTGGCCACAAAGCATCCCATGGAGCACACACTTGTTCAGTGACAATGTTTCTGTGTTCCCAGGAGAGGAAATGCTGGCATTTGAAGGTTGCCCATAGCTGACCAGGGCCTATGTAATATGTAATATTTATGTTTTGGAATCTTTAGAAAGTTGGCTCACAATTAAAAATTGCCTCACATCTATGTTTAAGAAAAGCCTTTTTAAAGCTCTGCTTAAAACACTCAACCTGAACAATCACCGTCACTCATATACAAAAAGCTTCCACATTCTGGCAAATGTTACTATTACATGAGTAGAAATGGTCAGGAGAGGCCGTGTTCAAACTTTAGACATCATGAACATGCTGCTCTTATGTCCCCTAAGGACCTAGTATAGGGGACTCTTGGTTCCTAAGAGCTGCTTCTTTGAACAATTCCTTCAACAGTGAAAATGACTCACATAGAAAAGAGAAAGAACGTCGGTGTGGATAATGCTCCCCCGACGGCAGGTCCATCTGAAGTAAGTGCTGGTATTAACTTGTGAGCTGAGTCTGTGGTTAGTCTAGAAGACGCAATCACATCTTTAAAACCGAAAAATGCATTAAAAAGTTGATTGATTTGGACACCATGACATGAGCTAATTTTTCTAGTGTATTTTGTCATACACATCTAGCACTTAGCAATTGCTTGGTAAAATATTTGCCAGTTGAATGAATGAAATACAAACCCTGCCCCCAGGCTGATGCCTCACTTAACACGAGCAGTGTTGGCCTGCAGAAGACAGGGACTCGAAGACGACCTTGTAGGGACACCAGGACATGTCTCTGCCTAGTGCAGGTGGTGTTCCTGGGGCACAGTCTCCGTGATACGGACCCCGGGGAGGAGGAAGACCCAGGACTGAAAACCACAGCCCACTGTCCCTCTGCAGTGGTCCCTGACTTGGCTGCCCCGCTCTTCCCAGGATTCCCCTCTGCTTTGACAGCCAGTTGTCGATGCAGGAAAAAAGATGCTTTCTGCTGAGGTAGAGAACAATTTTAGATTTTAGAACAATTTTTCAAATACCTTTGACCATGACGCACAGTAGGAAAACATTTTATTTTGTAAACCAGGAAAGACAGCAACCAATATATAACTGAAACAAAAGTTTCACAATCTGAGTTACTCTTGCACTACAGGATGTGCTGATTTCTCTATTCTATTCTGGCCCACTCCTTCCCATTAAAGGAAAATATGACCCGCTCCACTGATTTCACATCCACTAATGGGTGAGACCAGCATTTTCAAAGCAATCGTACGGCAATGCACTCACTAGAAGGATGGGCTCAGACGCTCCGTCTCAGGGACCCTGCGGCAGAGGAAAAAGGGTGATCCTCCCCACGCCCACAACCGGGAACACACTTAGGTCACAGAAAAATATGATGTAAATCCTTCTTTCCAGGAATCTGAACAAGAAAGCTCAAAGGAGAGGTCTTTGCTTCTATATCTAAATATCTAAATGTCTAAAATATAATACTATAATAAAATACCAGCAAGGATCTTAACCATGACCTTCCATAGGGAAGCCACTTCTGACTGCCCAGGCAGGCACTCCATAACAGAAAGACTGTGTGGCAGCAGCTCCAACCCGTCCCTACTTAGTGCTACCAGGCTGAGAAGTGACAGTGTCACGAGGCTGGCACCGCCACCCTGAGAAGCCTACATCAGTGTCCCAGCAGTGTACCTCAGCACACAAGGTGTAATAGGACTCTTAAGGAGGAAGGTTGGGAAGTCAGTTCTGTGATAAAATAAGTCAAGGACATGCTGGGTGAAACAACTTCTCAGAGCCTCGGGCACGATATTTTGAGGTGTGACTCTTGGGACAGAGCACAGTATACTGTGGTTTTTTTGTTTGTTTGTTTGTTTGTTTGTTTGTTTTACCATATTTGACCACAGAATCCTTTTTTCAAATAATCCTCGAAAATCTGCAGAAGAGTTTAGGGACTGCTGCTCCAAATGACAGCTCTCAGCTTCTTCCACTAGCTGGGAGAAACATGTCTAGATGAGAGAGACACTTCTTCACAGCTGTTCTGGGGAGGGCAAGGCAGGGCAGGGACAGGGAGCTAAGACACTTCAAGGGGACTTGGAGACATCATTGTGTTTGGTTAATCAAATGACGAAGCAACAGAACTTTGTCAACATATTGAGCTACCCTTCTTTATAAATTCGCCATTTGCAGTTTACAACTGACCAAGTTGTGCCCTGCCCACGCTCAGGGGTGCCAGTTACCCAAACCATGTCGTGCATGAGGACCTGTGAAAACAGGTTTATGTTTTAAACTGTGAAAAACAAAACAAAGTTACAGAGTCGTTGGTCAGAATGTCTAACACATTCTCTTTCTCCCTTGACTACATCCACTGACTCGTGTTTTTCAGTAAGGGCAGCTTCCGGGGGTGGGAGCAGGTAAGAATCTTAAAGCTTGGACTTCTTACTCAGACCCGTCAGTTCCTTTTTGGGAAATCTAAGACTCAGTCCCATTATTACTAAAACAGGAATTGTTACCGGAGAGCCGGGATCCTCTCCTGGCGCTTTGTCCAGGTTCTTGATGTCTTGAACAAAGAATTGAGCAAGACACCGAAATACAGTAGAGAAGAAAAGCTTTATTAGAAGGGAAAGTACACTTCCAAATGTGGAAGCGGGCCCGAGCAAGAGTAGCATGGCCCATAAGGCCTGGTGACAAAGCCTTCGGGGTTTTTATCCCTATTTGCTGCGGGTGGTCACTTTTCTTAGAGGAGTGGGCTTCTTTGATTGACAATTAAGATCGACAGGACTCAGTGAGTCATCATTTGCTTTCTGCGCATGTTCATTCCCAGAATTCAGTCTCTTATATTAATGAACTTCCGGACATATGCATCATAATGACGGTATAATGAGGCTCAGGTGAGTTGAAGGTCGTTGGGGTCTTCATTGCGCAGGTTTGAGTGATTGGCTTAAACCAGTACCCAATTTTCTGCCTACTTGTTTCCTGGTATGAGTTACTTTTAGCCCAAAAATGCCTTCTGGCTTAACTGTGGGGGGGCTGGGGGTGGACCCTTTCTAAAATAGGATGACCTCAGTGTCTTTGCAGGCATACCCGAAACCCCCTATCTAACTTTGCTACCTAACTCTTTTCTAAAAGCCATGAACCCCTTTATTACTAGTATGGATATTAACGGATGGGAGGTTTCTTCCGTATCTGCTTCCTGCTGAGAAGGGTCATTGTCCCTGCCTACTGGGGTTTCATGGAGCTCTTTTCCCTTTCTGCCTTAGTCATGGCAGTGTCTTGGGTTTCCTGCTGAAATGCCGCCTCAGTCCCTAGACAAGGAAAAGAAGATATAAATTTGTTATTTAAATCACTTATCTATTATTTTCTATTACTGATTTGCCTTTTAAGCGAGTAAAGGAAAACAGGCTTGGTTAACATATTTCTTAAAGAAGAAAAACAACCTTTGTTCTAAAGTCCTCTTTCCTTTCAGACTCTAAGGATCCTGCCAGGACCTAGTCCCCTTTCCTTTCAGATTCTAAAGATCCTGCCAAGACCTAGAGCCATTCCCGCATGATGGTCCGATGATCCTTATCAAAAGCCAGAGGCCCTGAGTTACCAGTTTCCATGACCCTTATCAAAAGCCAGAGTCCCGGAGTTACCAGTTTCGGGGTCATTGTTTGGATTTGGGGAAGAAGGCCTTTTACCAAAGAAAGGAGGAAAGAAAACTTAACTAGTCTTACTAAAAAAAATTAAGAACTCTGCAAGAGATGTCTCATATCATTTCCTGCTAAAAGATTACGAGTTTTACAGGTGATGTCCCATATGAGAAAGATGACAACACTTACCCACCAAGCTGAGGCAAAGAAAGCATATTAAAGCTCTTTATAAATGTCACTTTGTCAGGAAGCCGAGTCTTACTACAGGTCCTTGCCCTCAGGCTTCAGTGCCCAGGTTTGCCACCTCATGGTCAGTGGCACTGGGAAAGCCCCCGGGCTGTCTCAGGGAGAAGGGGGTTGCAGCACAGTTGCTCATGCACTGTAGTTCTGCACTGGGGTACTGTGCTTTTTACAATTTGCTCTGAGCCGGGAGAGAGGTGGGACTCCTGAACATTGCCCTTTGCCCAGAAACCCTTTCATTTGCTTCTAAACATTTTTGCTGCCATAAATAAGCATTTAATAATTTTTTTTTTTTTAGAATTAAATGACAAAGTTTTATTCAAGGGTCTTAAGCAAATTGCAACTTGGGAATACCCAGAGTGTTCTGAAGAAAAAGAAAAGTTGAGAGTTTTTATAGTAAAAAGCATTTTTTAAACTTAAAAAAAAAATTAAGTATACTTGGTATACAATATTATATTAGTTATATTAGTTTCAGGTGTACCATATTGATATGACATTTGTATAGCTAACAATGTGATCACCATACTAATTCTAGTGATTATTGGTCACCGTGCAAACTTGTCACAATATTATTGACTATATTCCCCTTTACCTTTTTCACCTATTCCCCATCAGGTGAGTTGAAGGTCGCTGAGGTCTTCTTCATTGCTCAGGTACGAGTCCCCATCCCCCTACCCTCTGGCAATCATCCTTTTGGTCTCTGTTTCATGAGCTTGTGAAAAAGCACGTTCTTGAGAAGAATAAGGTCTGGATTGGTCTGAGATGGTAATCTTCCAGATATCTGGTGGTATGGAAAATCGAACATTTTTTCCCACATTCTTCGGAGGGTTATCTGTAGGATTTATCGACATCCAAGCTTTGATGCACAACTGAAAAGTTCAAGAGTTTAAGTTCTTAGGCTAGTTAAAGTAAGATAAAATGGATTCCTCATGCTTCAGCCCGCTCTGATTTAAGTCATTTTGTTAGCTTCAGAATAGTGACTCATTTGTTTCTTCACTCTTTCCCCAGATCATTCACATGACTGAAATATATATTTCTTAGCTATATGTGGTCTTCAGCCATAGTTTTCTAGCTCACAGCTCCCAAACCTTTTGAAATTTCCTATGTGATGAGAACAATGGTATCTCTTGTTATTTTAATGAGCTGACTTTTGGACCCCACCCAAGGGTAGGAACTGGTTATCGGTAGGAGCCAACCATGTAGTTAGAAGATTGAAACTATCAGTCCCACTCCCTGATTTTTTTAAATAGATATATGATTTATTTTATTTTTTCCACAGATTTTTATGTTTTTTTTTTTTAATTGAAGAAGTGATTTTTTTTTCCTCGCAATAATTTCTTGAATCAAAACTTTCATTATCCCGGGTTCCTTGTATATGCACGATTACAGTTATATCCAAAACATAAAAACAAAATATACCTTTGATCTCAGAGGCAACCATTTGTATGGCAGCATCTCTCTGTATCACTTATTAACTGTAAAATGAGCAATCAATCATCTTTCCAAAGACTAGGAGAACGAAGACTTGCAAAACCTCCCCAGAGCACATTTTGTGATGTGAGATTTCATAAGGCTAAAATGAATGTCCCTGAGGAGGTACGTGAAAGGAAAACTAGAAAGATTGGTATATTCACTTTTCATACCTTGGTTGAAAAAAAAATCATGCTGTCAAGGTTGCTGGCCAATTTGCAAAATGTCAACCACTCTTTCCAACTCTTCATAATAGCATCGGTTCGCTCCTTTCAGTCCTTATTTCCCTACAGACCTGTTTTCTCTGAAGTTCCAGAACTGTGGTAGGAAGCGACTTGCTTGGTTGTGCTGGCGGCAGGTGTCAGTACATTAGCGCTGGTCTCCGTGTAATCAGCCATGTCTCCTCCCGTGTCCCCCTTGGTGTCTCTGCTTCTGCAGAAACCTCTCTGTGTGGACTGTCTCGCCCGCAGGAGTTTCCAGGCAGCGGCTCTATACTTCTTTGAAATGAGGTTGTAGAGGATTGGGTTGATGGATGCACTTAGATAGAAAAGTTGCAACGCAACAATGTTAAAGTACTGAGAGAAATACATCATCTGGGAGTCTTCTGTATTTATGTAAATGATCCTGCCAACGTGGAAAGGCAACCAGCAAACTATAAATGCCAGAACCACCACCACTGTAAAACAAGACACAAGACCAGAATTAGCTAAAGCACCGGAAAACAAATCCACCAGAAGCAGTAACAGCAAAACAAATTAGATAAAACTTTGACTTAGCCAAATCCTCACCCCAGAAAACTACCATGCTTCAGACAGCATCGATATTTGCTTTAAAGCGGCATATTTGGCTCATATATGTGTTTTCAGGGCTAGACATAAAGCAGAAGGAACAAGCTGTTCTGGCAGGCTTTCTTCCACACAGCCACTTCAGAGGCATGTTCTCTACTTTCCCTTGAAAAGAATTCTGCAACGGGTCTGCATAGCCTTTTTTTTTTTTTTTTGTATGGACATGGTTCACTTTAACCTTCAGAATAACTTAACATTAAGTATAGAAATTTTAGCTTAATGTGATCTACCCTGTCTTCTCTAGAATCCTCTGAGAGTCCACAATCGCAGCATCTAACGGAGACAGGCAGTTGGCTTAAAAGCCTCCAATTACCCGTCCTGGATCAGCCCGGCTCACGGATCCCAGTAGCTCTGGAATATCACTGCTGTTTAGGGGACCCGGGTATCCCACCCTCAAGGGCGCCCTTGGGGACGTCGCTAGAGGAGGCTCCAAGGCCTGGGAGCCAGAGGGTTGGTGTATTGGGAACAGAGGTAGAGCCACTTACGCAGGACGCGGACCGTCTGCCGGTGGCCCTTCTCGCGCCCCGAGGTGGCCGGGCCTCGCAGCGGTCCCCGGCTCCTCCACAGCTCCCTCCCGATGAGCCCGTAGAGGACGCTGAGGCACAGGAAGGGCACGAAGAAGTAGGCGGTGGTGACCCACAGCATGACGCGCAGCACACCCAGCTGCGTAGGACTCGGCCGGCACTCGCGGCTGAACAGCGCTGCGGCCGCTGCCGCCTCGCGCCGGGACGGCGGGGACAGGGGTGGCGCCCGCGAGGACCCGAGGAGCGACGGCGGCAGCGGCCGCGAAGCGCCGGCCGGTGGAGTGAGCTGCGCGGAGCGGTTAAGGTCCGGGAGCGCGTCGACACCGGGGTCTTCCTCGACAACGGGGTCCTGCTCGACACCCACCAGAAAGAAGAAGGGCCCGGCAGAGAGCAGCGCCACCGCCCAGAGCGCGGCGATGAGCGCGCGAACGCGGCGCCGGGTGACCAGGACGCGCGCGCGGAGCGGGCGGCAGATGGCGAGGTAGCGCTCGACGCTGAGCGCCGTCATGTGCAGCAGCGTGGCGTAGGTGCAGCCCTCGCCCACGAAGAGCGACAGGCGGCAGAGCAGCGGCCCGAACACCCAGGGCCGCGAGCGCCAGAGGCGGTACAGGTCGAAGGGCAGCCCGAGCAGGATGAGCAGGTCGGACACGGCCATGCTGCCCAGGTACAGGTTGGTGGTGGTCCGCATGTCCCGGTAGCGCCCAATCAGCAGCACCGTCACCACGTTGCCGCTCACGCCGACGGCGAACAGGCCCAGGCACACGGCGGTCACCGGCACCAGCGCCCCCAGGGGGAAGGGCGAGCAGCGGCGCTCGTCGCACGGCAGAAGCGCGGTCCAGGGCGGCTCCCGTGCGCCTTCCGCGCCGTCGCTGCTGTTCCAGGGGCTGCCCATGGGCGCGCCACGTTCGGGGTTCCCTGGCGCCGCTGCGCCCCGGGGAGGGGGTCGGGAGCCTAGCGCATGGCTGGGCGGATGAAGCGCTTGCTTTGGCAGCCCGTGGGTCCCGCGCGCACCCAGCCCCTACCCACACTGCCGAGCTGAGGCGACGCTGCCCGAGCCCCGCCGCGCGGGAACGCAGTTCTGCAGGGTCCGCTTCGAGGCGCTCCCCACCAGGAGCGCGCAGTCTCCGCCCCCGGACACAGCCCGACCCACTCCTGCACCCTCGCTTAGGGCTGTCGTTTTCCAGGGCGCTTCCATCTCCAACTGGAATAAGGCGGGCGGCCGCCTCGCACCAGCCCCGCCCCGTCTCGGGAAGCGATTTCTGAACCCCGGTGAGCTAGGTTACTGCATCCTGCGGAGGGCCGGCGCTTTTGTCGGTCGGATACAGAGGGGACCTTCTAAGAACCCTCAGCTAGTGGTGGCTGCGTCCTGACGGTCGGGAAACCTGCCGCAATACTAGAGTAGAAGCGGAGTCTAGAGCAGACTCTGGAGTACCTCCCGGGTTCTGGTCGTGGCTGTACAGCTGAGTAATCTCGAGTCAGTCCCCAGCCTCACCCAGCCCGGTTCGCCTCTCCTGTAAATTCGCGAGTGGCAGTGGAGGGAGATGACCAAATAATTTTAACTGTCTCTTGTAACTCTGAAATCTATGGGCATGACCATGTATACTCATCTTAAAGGACAAGGCTTAAGTACTTAGTGCACGTTTGAGTACTTCAACATGTGCTATATTGTTCCCATGTACAAAACATTTTATAAACTTAAAGAGCAGAGTATTTGCCAACACCAGAAAGAACAAATTCTGGGGGCAAGACTCAAACTGATTTTTGAGTCAATTCGTTGTGGTCTTAATGACAAGAGCACTCAGGATGTGTTGTTTGGCCCTGTGCTTTCCATTTAATCCTCATGTCCTTAAGAACTCATTTTCCCTGTGAGCAAAATGGAGCTCCCCTGAGTTCACACAGCCAGCAAGAGGCAGGACTGGCATTTGAACTCTAGTCAGCCAGATTCCAGAGTCTGCAGGCCCTATGATGTCCCGCCAGACTGCCCCACTGTGCCCCCTCAACGTTCTGGCTCTGCAGTCCTCACTCAAAGCACCACAGAATGCTCTAGAACTTTTCTGGAAGTTCTTTATCTCTTTGTGTACATGGACACCTCTAGCAGTTTCCTCACCCAGCCTACTGTGGTTTCATTCTTCAACTTCTTTCCCCAAAGTTCCCTTCTCCTTTCTGGAACTGAAACCTGCCTTTGCCCTGGGGACATGCTTCCCTGAAGTCCTCTCACTACTGGAGCTTGCAGGAGGGGTACCTGTCCCAGCTATCCTAAAAGCTGACTTCTGAAGACTCTGCCCTCTCCAGCTCCTCCCCCAGCACTCACCCTTATCCCCTGATGAGGCACTCTCAGGCACTCCTCCGGGTAAAATTCACACCTGCATGCAGGAGTCTTGCAATGCCTCAGTCTCTCTTTTCTGTCAGTGACCTTGTCCTCCACCCCATCTCAGGCAGCAGCTCCTGTGGACATCCCTTACACCTTATATGACCGGGACCTGGGAGTCCTCCTCCATCTCTTTCAGACGTCCCAGTTTCTGACCTCCAGTGCTCATCTTTCTAGCTAATTTTCTCTAATACCTCAACTCTTACAATCCTTCAACCACACTGGGACCTTCAGTCGGTTGCTCTTCCTCCCTTTTCCTTATCCCTCACTTTACCCAATTTAAACTCCACGGGTGATCCCAATCACTTCCAGGCAAACACCCTCAGCTCTCATGCCTTCTCTGTTGTCATCATACTTGTCTCCTGGACCAGCGCACAATCACAACCCTGGCTAAACAGAATTCTTTTAGCTCCCAAATAACTTGTTTCATTTGAAATTCACAACCCCTAGAATGGCACTTACTTTTCCCTGGCCACTCTCATACTTATCCTATTTTATCCACTTTGCCACCCTCCAGGCCACTCTTTTGTACAATCTCTGTCCTCAACCCCCAGTACCTCTTCCCTCATCCTCACTCTCAGTGACCCTGCACTCTGATTCTCAGAAAGAGAAGCAATCAGAAGAGAAACTCCACATGTTCTCACCACCACATCCACCCACCACCCCTTATTCCCCATCCCCACACACATGAATGGCTGCGTGGTGCCTGTACCCAAAGCCAGCTCTGCCCCTTCAGTACTTCATTCGGCTCCTCAAGGCTATATCACCTTGCAATTTTCTCTGTCCGTTGCATCATCAAATTTTCTCCTTCTTCTGGTTCATTTCCATATTTTCAGCAAAACTCCTCAAAAGAGTTTTTGTAATCACTGTCTCCACTTTTTCTTCCTCTCTCCTCCCCTAAGCAGAGAAAATGTAATTTCTTCATCTATAGTTGATCTAATCTTATCTTGAGCTCTTGCTGAGTAGTAAGAGAAAATTAATTATCTAGCCCAAGTAAAGTATAGTCCAGTTGGATGAATTAAACAATCTCCCTAAGTCAGTGGTCCCCAACCTTTTAGCACCAGGGGCGGATACTCCTGTGAGAATCTAATGCCTGACGATCTGAGGCGGAGCTGAGGCGGTGATGCTAGCGCTGGGGAGCGGCTGCAAATACAGATGAAGCTTTGCTCACCCACCCACTGCTCACCTCCTGCTGTGAGGCCTGGTTCCTAACAAGCCACAGACCGGTACTGATCTGTGGTTCGGGGTTTGGGGACCCCTGCCCTAGGTGGTATGCAGTTCTCTTGGGTAACATGCATAGCCTCTCCCACCGCCTCCTCTCACTTCCCTGCTTTTACCTTAGGGGGCTAAGGTACATAAGACGGGGATGTCCAGTGACTCAAAAGTCCTTATGAAACCAGAAGGGAGAGGGGCATCCAGCTTTGTGCTGGTTCCTGGGGTGCCCGGGCTGGCATTCGCTAGACTCTAGTTCAGTGTCACCTTCCTGCCTGGCCGTCGGGTGCTCTGTTAACCCCAGAGGCAGAGGTATTTAGATAGTGAATTTGTGGTCCCTTTCTTTGACACAGTGATGCTCCTGGGGACTCCCTGACACCTTCCCCTCCACCCTGGCTCTCATAGGCTGTCGCCCCGAGTCTCTTTCTTTTTTTCCATTCCGCTCCATGGCTTGGTGGTCACCCCAGCCTCTCACTCCTTTCCTCACCCACCATGTCCGCTCTGAGAAGGGCTAAGTGGGTCTCAGATTGGTGCCTGTGCCACGCAGGCTCACCATGCCAGCTACACCCTCTCCGACTGTTCTGTGCTGCTCACCCTCCGTTCAGACCTCACTTCTCTGTTGCATTCTCTCCTTACAGCTTATTACCAACTGACCTACTACTGTTTAGTTTTCTTAGCTATGTGTTTTCTGTCCCGCTTCATCTCCCAACATCGTGTGCTCTGAAAGGCAGGGCTTTAATCTGTTGTGTTCTGTGCTCTTTTTCTATTGTACCTGGTACAAAATGAGAATATTTTGTTAACTCAGGGAACAAATAAACTTCTGTTCTTTACAATTCCCAGCAGTTGAGAACGGTGCTCTGTTCCAGTGGGTGCTCAGTAAGTGTTCACTGGTAATCTAGTTTGAGATGGAATACAGATATGGAGAGATGGATGCACAACAGGCTTTTTCTACATCATTGGTATGTTGTGGCTCAAGTATGACTTGGCCCATAAGGCAGATTATTATAATGATGCGGCATTCCATATTTTAGAAAGAAATGAGACCAGATATCTGGAGAATGACTAAATCTGCTTTCTGCTTTGTAGTTCTAAGGTCCTCCACCAGCTTGCTGACTTCATACTTCATCTGATGAGAGGAAGAGGACATTCTCAGTAGGCCAGGTATGTGGACACCTGCCTTCTCTACCCTGTGAGTATTGCTCCACCTTGTGTGGAGTGAGTCTAGATCTGGCCCAGCTATGGCTGTGTCCCTGGAAGTTAGAGGTTGGTGTCACCAATAAGCTGGTGGCCCCAGCTGGATGCCTCACAAGTTGGCTTTGGGAAGGCTGGGATGTCTTGAATAAAAATAAAGCGAATGATTGCTGTGTGCAAGGCACCGTTACAAGCACTTGAATATATTAACTTGTTTAAGCTTCAGCAGCAGTGTTAGGATGTGAGTCCTTTCAGCACATCCATTTTACAGATGAGAACACTAAAGTACAGAGAAGCTACCTCAGGTCATACCTCTAGCAAGTGGAAGTGCTGTCTGCTTCTCCAGTCTGTGCGACTAGAGTCTTTTATCTTTATTCCGAAAAGTAGATTTTGTGGAGAAATGGAAGGATATGGAAGGAGCATTAGGATATATCCATAACGTGCAATGTACCTGTTGAAACTTGTACAAACTCCGCAGGTTTTACACTCTGTGAGGCAGAGATTGAAAAGTGAACGTGCACAGCAATTGAGATACATTTCATAGCCTTTGAGCCAACCTTTTACCGTTGTGAAATTTCACACAGAGTTCCAGATTTTCAACTAGTCTTTCAAAATGAGAAGATCTGGCCTCTCTGGGCCCACGTTCCCCAAGGTAGTGGCAATCCCAGCTGAGGAGCAGGTGCCACCTTTAAATGGACACCCACTCTGCTCGCCCCCCACAGCCGTCATTCCTCACACAGTGGTTGCGTGGCCTTCACAGCCAGTCTCTTCCTCATTTGCAAGATTCACTGGCTCCTCTAGAGCCCAGGTGCCAGGAAATGCTTCTAATATAATAATATGCAGGATGGCGGAGCTGGCCCCAGAAGGGGAAGTCCTGGCAGAGAAGACCAAGAGCCAGCTCTATCCGAACCTCACCTCCACGACCTGACTGCTGCCCTGGCCTGGGGCCTCAGGCCTCCCCAGGTTTCTCTTGCACAGCAGGGAGGGACATGGCAGAGCGAATCCAGGCAAGCTTTTGTGAGCTGTACAGATTCCAGTTACTCTGCAACTGTTTTTTTTTTAGCAATTTTTTCTAGGTCCCAGTTTCTCCTGATAGGGAGAGAGGAGGTCTACTATGGCAACAATTATGAAGGAGATGCTGGAGCGGGAGTGAGTCCCTGTGAGCGGTGGCTGGGGAGAGGGTATAAGACTTGAAGAAACCCTGTCGGGGATTCCGGTACCCACTTATGGCCCCAGTTGACAATCTCTGCTCAGAGATGACTATCCTGGCTCCCACAATACAGCAGCCCTGCCCTGGGTCCAGCTTGGGCTCTCCTAGTCGTGTTCTCTCTGCTGTGATGTGATGTGGTTGGTGACATCTTGTGCACCCAGCAGCCACAGGAACACAGCTGTCTTGATGCTGCCATGTGTAGATTTAGAGCACTGAGCCGCTCTCAAAGTCAAGGAGACTGAGACGTAAGCCACGAGTCTCTTAGCTCTATAATTGCAAAAATCTCAACATTTCCATGAAGATGAAAATAAAGAAAACATATAAACATTGTTTATGATGCAACTGCTTGAATTGCAAGAAGTCCTGGAAAAGCCTACAAGCACTACCTCTGGGTAATCTGCTTCTGCCGCCCCTCCTTCCAATTTTTTAAAAAACACCTTCTACCCTTCAGACCTCAACAGGGCACAGTCTGAATGCCATATCTGCAGGTGGAGCACCTGGTGAGCACGGAGGAGAGGTGATGTTATGCTGCCTGAAACGACAGCCTCCAAAGGCCAGTGGCTAACAGCTTACGTTTATTTCTTGTTCCCCAAGAATAGTTTTCAAGTCTGGAGAATGGTCCAGAGCAGTTATCTCCATTTGCTGGCTCACTGTTCTGAGCTATTCTAGGCAGCTTTGATCATATAGCATCTCTGTAAGTAGTGGAAGAGTGAAAATGGAGGCCACCTCTTAAATGCTAACACCAAAAGTGACTATGCTGGTTTTAGGCCATTGTCCATGGCTCCAAACCCACCCTTCTGGGATTCTGCAAACTACTCCTTTGCCCACTGGTTCCCTGTTAGGCTTGTTAATAGGAGTGCTGGGAGGCAGGGGGAGGGGAGGAAGCACTTGCTCCAACTTGTTTGCTCATTTTCCTTCAGTGTTGTCCCTCAAAGCCCTTTACTCTCCCTTTTGCTCCCTGGAGCAGCTTTTGCTCCAGTCTCCAGCTCCTTTGGACACAAACAGAAGCCCTGTAAGCACCAGGCAGGGGACTTTGTATTTTGGAATTCGAACAATGTCTTCTAGTAACGATTGCTGCATAACACAATTTCAGACCACTTAGTGGCTTAAAATAACCACTTAATTGTGCTAATTCTGCAGATCGGGAATTCAGGGATGGCTTGTCTCTGTTCCATGATGTCTAGGACCTCAGCTGCGAAAACCCCAATGGCTGGGAGTAGCTTGACAGACGGGGGCTGGCATCATGTGAAGGCTCATTCACTCACCTGTCTGGTGCCTGGACCCAGGAGACTTAAAGACTAGGACACCTGACCAGAGTACCTGCACTATTCTTCACTTTGCTTTTTAACTTAATGATCAATCTTGGCATTCTTTCCAGATCAGTAAATGGAAGGCTACCATATTCTTTTTCTTATAGCCACATAGTATTCCATTGCTTTAGATACACAATTTATTTAACCAGTTTCCCACTGTTGCTCGTTTAGGTAATTTCCAGCCTTTTGCTGTTACAAACAGGTTTGCAGTGAATAGCGTTGTCCATTATGACACAAGTAGGTGAATAGACCTGTAGGATATGTGTCAGTGGACGTGCCTGATCAAAAGAGTACATGAAGGCGTAATTTCCCGTCGTAAGGGTTAATCCCCTCTCATTGTTTTCATTTTAATTTTTTCCAAATGAATGGTAGCACCATACTTTTATTTACAGTGGATTTACAGTATCTTTTAAAATGTTTTTTTTTTTTTGATAATTCTTAACTGTTTTTATAAACTATGTGTGCTCTTTCTGGAAATGTGTGTACTCCCTATTTCTTTGCCATTTTACCCTCTATACCCAAGTTTACAATGAATGGACTCCAAGTTTTTCATAGCATGACTGGATACTAGACTTCATGCTGGTTTAAATTAATCTGAGTCAAATTTAGAGAATTATAAATTCTATTTGTATCATTACTTGAGCACCTAACACATGAATTTTCCTCAAATGTTTTCTAGATTATTTTTCAGAATATAGGCTGTGAGAAAAAGGTCTTATACTACTATACGTAAACATTCTTACTGCAAAGCAGCTGTCATTGGTAAACTATGAAACTGTAAAATGCAATTTCTTCTCTCTGGCTACTAGATCATCTAAGAAATATTAAAGAATCAGAGCTGATAACTTAGGTCTGGGCAGGCCGGATCATTTAATGGCTTTCAAGTACATACCTAAAACATTCAGTTGTAAACTAGGCACAACCCACCCACTGAAAGGAGTGGGAACATGCAAGGTCCAGAAAGTTTGGAAAGGAAGTGAGAAATTGGCCCATGTCCTTAGCAAAATGGATTTGATGACTAGGTCAATTTATTTTGACTTGATAATGTTCCCGATTCTGTAGTCCTGTATATGTCTTTAGGGTCTGTATTATAGTCCATTAAAAAGAAATTAAGGTGAAATTCATATTACAATTAGCCATTCTAAAGTGAACAATTTAGTGGCTAAATATTTAGTACATTCACAATGTTGTACAACCACCTCTATTGAGTTCCCAAGCATTTCCAAAATAAAATCCATACTCATTCAGTTATTTTCCATTTCCTCCTCCCTCCAGCCCCTGGCAACCACTAATCTCTTCTGTATTTATGAATTTACCTATTCTAGGTATTTCAATAAATAGAATCATACAATATGTGACCTTTTGTGTCTGATTTCTTTCATTTAGCATATTGTTTTCGAGGTTCATGCACATTGTAGCTATATTCCCTTTTTGAACAGTTAGCCTTTCTCATTTGTGGTAAGGGGCAGTAAAGGTATTTTCATCCTCGGATGAATATTTAAGACAATGGGTTATTCTTAGAGATGGGTGTGGGCTCAAAATGGGAGTCAAATATCAAAGAATGAAATTCTAAAGGAAAGATATTAGAGCTTCTCATTTAGTCTGATATACCACATTCTCCTTTTCTGATCTCTTCAATTCTTAGAGGGCTGTGGGGAAGTGTTTAGCACAATGTCTGACATACATAATATCATAAATTCATTATTTTAACGCATAAAAGTCAATTATTACTGTAATTTCTTTCTTAGAATCCAGGACTAGGAGAGTGGTCGTTTGGGGGTCATGTGACCTTTGGCAGAGTACTTGACTTGTTTCAGTTGATACTTAACACAGCAATTAAGAGGATTATGTAACTAAGGTAAAGCACTGAATATAATGCCCAGCATGTATTGAGTGACTAATAGATGCTGTTAGGATATGAATGGGCCACGTAGCTTCAAAATCTATCATTTTGAAACTTTTCCCTTGACAAATTTCCCTTAGTAAATATCTTGTTTATTATATAAGATGAAAAACAATCCTTTATAGCACCTAAACATTTGAAGGTACCACCCTAAATACTGAGAATTTGAGGATAACTGTTAGAATCTTAGTTCTTCCGTCAATTTTTTTTTTTCTGAGTGTTTCTCTCCTAAACTATATCAGGGAGAAAATAATGAATACATAAAAAGATACTCTTGAGGGCACATACATTATCTTAAAAAGTGCATGCGGAAATAGAATATTTAAAAAGCTCTTTTAAAACACGGGGCATCATCATCGCCTATGTTGATGGTAAGTGGTTGGGTTACAGGATAACTAGGTTTAAGGGAACCATTCTTTTGCAGTCTTTTTGCTAGATGGAGCCACCATAAATATGGGAGCCTCCTGCAGAGAATCTGTTCATGATAGTGAGGTGTTTGTGTTGGAAACCAAACCCTGGAATGCTCAAACGTGATGTGGATATTTCCCATTTCCAATCTATGGGGGAAAAAATGAGGTGACGTGCAACACTGTAAATCAGTATCATGTTCTTCTCAAGGCTGGACTCATAATTAGCTGCTTCTGTTGATTGATGCTCCTACATCCAAAGTATCTCTTCGTCAGCTTAACATTAAAAATTTTTATTATGGTACCTGCAGTTGTGGCAATTAGACAGCCACCAGGATTTTAAAGAGCGATGTATCCCTGGATGAGGTCTGTGGAATGGAAACTTTAACAGGGGATGAATAAGAGGGAATGCTGAACTTTATAGTGGAGGGCAGACGTGGGGAAGATAGCAGAGCCAGTAACGGGAAGGTTCCAGGCCCCTGGAGGTGGGAGAAAGAAAGTACTAGGAAATAGGTGAAGAATACAGTAAAGGTGAGGAGAGGTTGGAGATTTACCCAGACCTGTCCTTATTCTTTATAGATGTAAAGGAAGCAAGATATCTAATGAATTGAACCAAAATCAAGTCACTAGGATAAAACTAATTTCATTCTTTAATCTACTGGTCTTTATGTTCTTGAACATGAGTCCTGTCATGTTGAAGATTTGAATACTGTTGGGAAATTGTTGTAAGCCCATTGCAAGAGGAGAGAACATTTTCTAAAAGAGGCAGCTAATGAATGCATGTGAATACAATAAACATATCTCAAAAAAGAATGATACAACTTTTATTTTCCATGGATTTTAAAGATACTTTTGCTACATAGTTTATGCATCTTTTATGAGATTATATTTTTTCATTTGTATGAAGTTCAACCTTATACAATTTTAAGTTGATATGTTTGGTAGTGTATCTATAATCTTTAAAAAGTTTAGAGTTTTTGGAATGTACAGTATATGAGGTAAAATCAAGATTACATTAAAAATTGTTTTCTCCTCTGCACTAATTTTGCAGAGGTTCAAATGGCAAGTACACTGTTAAATGACATTTACTATCAAAAATAGGAGTTCATTTGAGTTACTATGAAAAACATAAGCCACTGTAACTGCCACAGTGGCACATTTTACCATTTTAGACATTCAACTATATAGAAATCTCTGGGCTACTACACTCAAACTCATTTGTACTGCCAAATGTGGCACTTTTAAGAAGTTTCTAGAAAACAATTGCAATCACTTGTTTTTGGGGAAAGTATTCAGCCTATACATGAGATTAAATTTAAATAAAATGTAAACATACAGTATATGATAGTGACAGATCATTCTTACCACCTGTAAAGGCCAAGTTTATCCATTTCTTTTTTGAACAAAGGTTAATGTTTTTTTCTACAGCACAGATCATTTGACATAAAACAACACATGCCCATTCTAATATGAGGAATTCTTCAGAGATCTTCAAAGCACAAAACATGTCCTTTATCAAAGACTGACAGAAGTGCTTAGTAATCACTAAAATGCTAACTGTAGCAACTAAAAATTAGTGATTCGCTATCCTAAAATTCAAATAATAAATTAAAAAGACTAGTTACAAGTGTTTTACAGATAACAGATGTGATAAAACAAGAATTTTAGATAGTTTCATTACAAACTGTATTATTACTGGCAGTCATTGACATCTATGCAAGATGTACAATGTGATACTTGACAAAATACAATCTGATCATCCAATAACTCACAAATGCAAGCTCACAAAACATTAATGAATTATGCAATTGCAAAGTGCTCTAATGCAACGTTAACCACATGCAATCAACAATTCAGAAGTATCCAAACGGACATTACATTAAACATTAGTTTTTCAAGAAAGAAAGCAGCTTGAAGTTTACTGGTGCAAATTAATTTTGTCTTTGAATTTGGCTTCCCAAACAAAAAAGGTTAGGTTTGATTATGAATTCTGATGGTGATGGCAGTAGTTAAGGAAGAAGCAGCAAAATTTATGGGAGTTCTTCAAAATTAGCCTATACCAGATAAATGGAGTGAGTGTGTGTACATGTGTATATATATATTTCTACACTTGGTATTTATAGTTTATATATATGCCACATATGTATGTGCATGTCCTTATACACATACATGTACTTCAGAAGTTCACAAAACCAAATTAAATAGGTTTGAAATTCAGAGTTATGATTACGTTTAAAGAGTAACTATCTAAAAGTCCTCAATTCTTTTCCATATCCTCAAGACATTAAGAGGTGCCTTCTGAGTAAACATTAAAATATTTAGGCCAAAGTAAACTGTGCTTTAAGTGGCTTATCTGTGAATTCATGAATATATATATAGTTGTAATGAAGAACTCCACATTTATCAAACAAGAAGGTTCCTTTTTTTCATGCATATTCTTTCATCCAGTTTTTGTTTGCTAAGAAGCACCTCCAGTTATTCATCATAATCCCACTTACCAAATAATTAAGACAAATGAGGAGGTAGAAATATAGCACTAGATTGCTTTCACAGCATCAGACTTTAACATTTTCATATAGCATGTTAGTGTAAATTTTAATCATTCTGAATCATTCACTAGATCTTTAGATCAGGTTGCCACTGTTACACTCATGCTGACTGGTCAAAATATCAATTATATATTGTTACCCCTTAGAAAGTTTGACAAGAAGGCATGTCAAAAAAAAAAAAAAGGAATAAAGAAAAAATAAGAAAAAAAAGAGAAAGAAAAAGCCCCAAACAAAAACCCCCAAATTGCTATTTCTGTGGCTTGCATTCTAATAAGGTGCCAGCCTCTATCTAACAATATAAGCACTGAAAATGGCAAAAACGATGTACTATAGTCTCAGTGCCAGTGCTAAATGCCAGTTTTTGTAAAAGCAATACAGAAATAATTTTAGTACATGACAAAATAAAATGTAATACAGTATTAAAAATAAAGTTATATTTTCACTTGATTACAAAGTACTGAATGATAGAGGCAATCAAAATGGAAAAGAAAGCAAACAACACAAGGATGACGGCTGCACACTGCTCATCGCTAAGTGCCCGCCGGGTCCTTGTGCTTTCCACAGTGTCTCTGTTGGTGCTGGCTGGTGGTTCAGTCCTCTGAGAGATGAAGAGCACTGTTGTGCTGTAGGGACCTACTAGGTCCTGATGCCCCACAGGGTCTTGGCACTGGCGAATGGCACACACACGGAAACGATATTCACAGTTCAGCTGAAGGCTTGAATACCGGAATGAAGAGTCGGGACCTTTGTAAATCTGTTAATATTAGAAAAAGAATTATGTGTGGAGGCTGGGCAGATAATCTATTTTAAAATTGGCTAGTTTTAGAATTATTTTTTGACCCATAACTAGTGCCACTGCTTTTATCTTTTAAATTAAAAAAAATACTCATTAAAGAACTTATCTGTCTGTTGTATAAGGACAGGAGAAATTTGAAAAGTGAGGATGTGAGATCTACCTTCACAGAACTTACAGACTAGTGAAGAAGTGAAGATGTACCCCCATAGGAGCTACAGAACAAGCAAAGTCAGCCCACAGGCTTTTCCCTGGTTTCCTCAAATGTAAGAAGTCAACTTTTGTGAAATCATTCCATGAGAAGAGGAAGAGTGTATAATCTTGCTGCCCATTATGCCTCTGAATAACTAGTTCCTGCACAATTTCAAACATATCTATTGAATGAAACAATGAGTAAGAAGAGCTTTCTATAGGTACCTATGGCAAATCATTTATATACTTTAAAAGAGGAGAGATCACTTAGAATAAAAGAATTGGATCTTAAAACTCAACTCCTCTGCCTATCCTTTAGAAGAGAAATAACAAGAATGGAATTCCAAGGATTTTCAGGAGAGTGTGGTAGTGATTAAGAGACTATATACTGGAGCAGGTCACCCCTGAGTCCAAGCTCTGCTCTACTACTTTACACTCCTTGTGAGCTTAGACCAATTACCTTAGTATAACAAACATAATAGTAGTTATTCTTGCATGGTAATTATGAGAATAAATTAAACTAATATTTGTTAAAGCACTTAGCACAGTGCCCAGCATGTACTGAGTGCTCAGTATAGGAAGCTATCATTTCCATTAATAAGTCCCATCCCTGATTCTGTACACAGGAAAACCCAGGCTCACATTGACTTCCCAGTTGAGTTCTCTCAGCTAGTTGGTGGGCTATATGTCACATTAATCAAAACCTGGGCTAGCATTCCTCCACGCAACTTGACCTGCCTAATTGTATCTGTGTTGCAAATCTAAATTTTTATATCCTGGTTTGCTCCCAATAGAGCAAAGTTAAAATCTTTGTCACAGTTTTGTCTCCAGAATCCAGCATATAATAGGTACTTAATAAAAGGCAACTGAATTAGTGAATCATTGACTATTTTTACTTTCAAAATGTGTATAAGTGGGTACTGAGAAGATATATAAAGCAATTTTTATTGAAGGAAGTAAGCCTAAAATGAATCTTAAAGAAAATGGTAAATATGCATTAGTTCTAAGGATGCAGATGAGAGTTTCAGGAAGTGGGAATATAGAAATGGTTCATCTCTAGGTGATGGTAAAAGGACTAACTTAGGTAAGTCAGGTTATATTAGAATGTACTAAGAAATAGCACATGTAATGAGGCCAACTTAATAAAAGTAAAAAATATGTATTTGTCTTATGGATATAATGGATGATATTTATATTTGTCTTTAAAAATTTCTTCACCTTAATTTGTATCCAAATAAACATGATAATACGGTTAGGAGAAAAAAACAAATAGCATAAGGGTCATAGCTGAGATTTGACAGGGAGGAAGAAATATGTTAATACACCAGTTGGAAATTTAGGTTTAATTCCACGAGTGCCACTTTAGGTATGTGATATTAAAAAGTGTTTAAGGCACCCTGATCATAAGGCTGAGTGAGGGATTGAGGGAGTTGGGCAGGAGAGGGCCGCTTGTTGTATCAAAGCACAAGGTTATGAGGTCTTGGTAGTGGCTTTATTGACCATTTTCAGAAATGACTATTATCTGAACAAGAGTTAACAACTGCTGCGCCCCACCTGCCTCCCCTCCTCCTCCTTCCCGCCTGGGCCGCCGCCCCGCCCACTGGCCATTCTTCCAAGAGTTTAATGCTTGGGGACCAAAATGATGTTAGTGTTCATGACACTGATGAAGTAAAGAGAAAGTTGGAGAGGAGAGATTGAGAGAGAAGATGATGAGATGAAGTTTTCAATGTTGTGTTTTAGATGTTGGGAGAATATCTAAACAGGGAGAAATCTTATAAGAAACTATAAATACAGGACTGAAGAAAGCTGATGAACTTGCTTAAGCTAATTTAAAAAGGTTTCTGTATCTAAGCGAAGCTATTTGAAATAAGCCTCAAGCTTGAGATGAGCTGAATTAGGTCTTAAAATGAGAAATAAGAATTAAAATGAATAACACCATTTCCACCTCTCCACCCTTTTCATATTGACAAGGTAAAATTGTTGTGACTTTAATAAATAGAAAAGGGCAAGTAAAAACTTGAATAAATTAATAATTTTTGGCCTACAGTTATTGCATATATAGTATTACATATAATTAAAACAAAAATAAAGCAGCCCATTTATAAGCAGATATCAATGCAGATTTATAGTTAAGAGAATGGCAGGTAAGAGATTACTGTTTTTACTTTGCATTTTAATTAAAAAATAAATTTAAGCTTGTGAATTTTGTGCATTCCTAGCCGGCCAAGAAGTTTGAAATAGTATGCCAACTGCACCAGCGTTTTACAGGAAAACCTTTAACTTACCAAAGTACTTATACTAAAATTCAAAATAGTCCTTGTTATCTTTTAAGAACAGTGTACACGTTTACCATCAAAGATAATCTCTGTCATTGCAGAGGAACAAATTCTGTTTAACTATTTTTACTTTCTGTGTACATTACAAATCTACAACTCGACTTTACATTGAATAATATGCACAGTATATATTATTTATAGCAGATAAGACAATGAATTCAGCCATACGTTACTTCTACACTGAGTGCACATTTAAATCTCTCCTTAAGATTTATTATGCATTTAGATTATATTTAAAAGTAATTATTTGTTATGACATATAATAAGGCATATGCTATCATATAAATAGGCACATACGGCCACCTAATGTGATCTTTCTATAATTTATGAATATACTATTGCAAATAATTATTTTGTAGTAATCAATATATGAAGAGTAAAAACCTTCAGACAACTGACTATAGAGAAATAACCACATAGCTCTTGTCTCTACCATTATTCCCCTCTATTATTGCTGAGGGAGTTATAAGTGAACTTGGAGCTTTTATTTTTGTTTATTTTTTATGTTTTAGGCGAGGCAACCCTTGGTTGACCTCACAGTTTGCAAGGACCTTGTCAGCTTACAATCCCTTTTTTAAAAATTTTTTTATGCCCAAAGCACCTGGTCTTCCTAGGTGGTCTCCCATCCAAGTAAGTACTAACCAGGCCTGACCCTGCTTAGCTTCCGAGATCAGACGGGATCGGCTTGTTCAGGGTAGCATGGCTGTAGACCAAACCTGGAGCTTTTAGAGCAGGTCTTAAATGTATCATATGTAAGTAATGTATCCATCACTTGGAACTTCAAAACAAAATAGAAATGTGGGTCCCACTCAAAGACATTAGGGTTCATTAGGTCTGCAGGCCACTCTGAGGAGCACTGTTTTTGAGAAACTAAGTTTGTAAAGGAAGAAGCTGTACAGAATCCATTAGGCCACTGTCCCAGCACCAATTCTCGACACTGCCAACAGTATTCTGACTTTGGATGGGTTGTCAAACTCTCGCTTACCCAGCCCATGTACTAGGAGAAGCTGGCCTGACTCTTAACTCCAGAGGTGGGCTCTAGCTAGCTTAAGTCCTAGCATTGTCATGGTTCTTTATAACCCAAAGAGCTTTTTGCTTCCTGCATGTGATGAGGAAGAGTAAGGTCCCCATGGATGAAGGCAGCCACTAAAGACTGGGAAAGAAACCGTGTCCCTGATGACCCCATTGAGCTTCCGGATCACCTAGTCTTGCAGCGTGACTACCTTCAGGCTCCTCCTTAAGAGGATTTACACTTAATTGCTTATAAACCAGTTTGAGTTGGTTTTCTTGTCATTTGCAACATAATGAGCTCTGACACAAGAACTGCTTTAGGTCCAGACTCCCAGATGGGGCTGATCTACTTTGAAGTGGCTCTACTGTCCTCCAATATTTTCATTTCACCTTGTTATATCACTTGCAATGCCATTTTGGTTAAAAAGTACTTGCTTTTAAAAACATACATATTTCTGAGACGACTAAAAGAGCCAGTAGACACCTGACTTTTGGCATGAATTTTCGCAAGCAAGTAGTCTTTCTCTTAATGCTAATAAAGTCAGCCACACTGTGTATATGGGAGTTATGTGTGTAAGACAGGAAGGCAAGAGTCAGAGGGAGAGTATAATTTTAGAAACTGGGGCAACTCTAGGAGAGGTGCTACATGGCAGTGCACAGACCAGCAAGAAGCCAAGCAAGAGCTGGTCAAAGCCAATGAATGATCAAAGAGGATAAAAAAAGGGAAGAATGCAAAGAAATAAATTTGCTTCTAAATTTGGCTCAGGGTCAAAAGTAGTTGTTGCTGCCAGGCTAATTTGTTTCCAAACCCCCAAACCCAACAATATTATAGGTTAAACACATTTTTATAGGCTAGCCTAGAAACTCAACCACCAACATATAAATAATAATCTCCCTTCTTAAAAACAGCAACAGTTCCTACTGCTACAGAATAAAGACCCAACAAGACCTGGCCTCCTCCACTACACACTCCATTCCTGAGCCTTAAGAGAACGCTTCCTACTAGACTTACCAGCCCCTGCGAAAGACTCACTTAAATTACATGCCTTTTGGAAAACATTCCAAAGTCCAGCTGCAATAAATTATTCCTTTTTATAAAGTAGGTTTTATCTTTATTATGATCTTTTATTTGTTTGGCTATGTAAAATGTCATGATTATAACATTTCTGCTTGCTTGCTAAATTTAATTCTAAACTTTCTTGAAATCAGACAGTAACTAAATAATATGGCCTCCCGTATTTCTCCATATGTAGTATTTAATACATGTTTGTCGAATATCAAATACATTTTAAGTAAAATATCAAATTATATGAATGGAATTAAACTCCAAAAACAACCTTCAAACTTTTAGAATGTAACTTGCTAATAAATCATAAAATTTTATTAACATTTATGAAACTTAAATAATAATAGGATAAAATTCTAAGGAAATCAGTATTTTAAATTTTATAGTGTGCTTACAATCAACGAAGTTAAGTGAAAGTGATGACAGGGTTTAGCTTTTAAGTTAAATTAGAATTAGCATTGCCGTTTTATGTAGTGATATGTTTTATTAAAATTCACATACTATTTAAATGTGGGGTCCCTACTTCCTTTAAACATGTAATTACATTTTCTGTAATATTAATTTTGCCTCCTCCTTGGAAGGAAACCTGCTTATCTGTAAATTATATTCAAATCTAATTATCATGTCAATTTGCAGATGGCTTAATAAAGAAAAACAATTACATGCCAAATTTAATATGACTCTTTGGGGCCTTTTGTAATTTCAGTTAAGAAATTATACTTCCATACTTAATAAAACTTGGATAAAAAAAATCTACATTGGAAAATATTCTATTATTAATAGCTATAATGGAAGGCTGAAATAAAGATGATTGATTTTCCAGTGGGAAAAGAAAATAGGTGAGATACTAAAATGAAAACAACCCAGCTTAAGAGCCCTCAAAATCAAGAAGGCTGACAGCAAAAAGGGGAAAATCCGATGAAATGCAGATAGAACTTAGGCTTTTGGGCATAAAAAGTTCTTTATCTTTGAAATTTCTTGGTCAGGAAGATACTTCTAGGCTTCCACAATAACTGTCATATTTATAACACTGCATTATAACAATTAATATTATTGTAAAGGCTTCCTTCTCTGCTCCTGTCTTTGCCTCACTCTAGCCAAAATGACCTTGAGTTTGACCATGTGACAACTCTGGTTAAAATCCTCCACTGGTTTCTCATTTTACATGGAGTAAAAGTCACAGTATGGCCTATAACGTCCACCTACATGATCTCCATACCACTCACGAACCTCCTATCATTAACCACCTGACTGAATCTACCTTTCTTCCCTATTCACACTGCCCCAGGCATACTGGCCTCCTTGTTGTTCATTAAATTTAACAAGCATGCTCCTACCTCAAGTCTTTTGCACCTATTGTTTTCTCTTCTTGGAATACTCTTCTCCCCAAATATTTACTTCCTTTGGGTCTCTGTTCAAATGTCATCTGATTGCCCTTAATGAAATAGCACTGGCTGTCCCTCCCCCGAGTAGTCCCTATTCCTTTTACTAGTTTTATTTTTTCTCCACTGCAATTAACACTATTTAACATAGGATATATTGATGTGTTTCACTGCTTTTAGTATCTCTTTTTATACTAGAATGTAAGCTCCATGAAAGCAAGAACTTTTTCCTCAGTGTTATATCCTAGGTGCCTGGCATAGATTTCAATAAATACTTGTCGAATGAATAATCTGTTTCAGTGTAGTTCACATACAAAGATTTTGAATCCTGAGATACTGTGTAGTCACTCATCTTTGGAACATTACAAGCACTGAAAAAATCTTTTTTTTTTTTTTAAATTACAGTTGACTTGCAATATTAAATTAGTTTGAGGTATACAATATAGTAATTATATAACTTGTGAAGTAATCACCCAGTAAGTCTAGTACCCATCTGACAGCACACATAGTTATTACATTATTGACTATGTTCCCTGTGCCTTACTTTACATCCCATGACTACTTTCATAACTGCCAATCTGTCCTTCTTAATCTTTTCACCTTTTCATACCTCCCACGCAATTTGGTGGCCATCAATTTGTTCTCTGTATTTGTGAGTTGAACAAATGTTTTTGAATCAGGAAGATAAAGATAGTCAAATCTTGCATTGAAAATATATAAAAATGAGAAAGGTAAAAATACATATCCACAGAAAAATGTATATCGCACATACCTGCTTGAATTCTGAATCTTTTCCCATCATAACTTGAAGACTGTAAATAACTGGATCACCTTTCATCGGCTGTAAACATTCCCATGTAATTTCACAAATGTGATCATTTGTTTTCTCTATTTTGGGGGCTATAGAGAACAACAACGACAACAAAATATAAAATCTGCTGTACTTGATTTTTAACTTGGAACATCACACGGATACTTGTTTTAATTAAAATCAACAAACCTTTAAAACTCAGTTATAAACTTGAAATAAATATCAGTGAACTTTTGAAATTTGCAGAGAAATGGTCAATGATTTACTCTTATTATCTCCAGGCTGTACAGTGTACAGATACTACAATGGTTAGACTGAAAGATCTGTTAAGGTAAGCAGTATTTTCGCTGAGCTAAAAAGCCAATAGAAGGGTGGGTATATGGCAGTTCAAAAACAACTACTATAGTACTTTTAAGAGCATAACTAGAACATAAAATTTTATATTTAATAAATCTTTTAAGGAGATGAGCTGAGAAATACCCCTAGTTGCTTGAACACATATAACTGTTTCACTTAATAGTGGGGTATAAAGGAATTAAAAAATCAGCAATCCTCATAAGGCTAAGAGACACTAAACTGGATGAGGGAACAGAAAAATGACTTGGTGAGACTCCATCGACATTACTGGAAACACTAGTCAAGAACAGTCCTGTTACCTATGAATCTCTTTAACAAACGATATATTCAAGTACATGATCCAGGACATTGTATTAGAAGTCTTTGTGATTTGTCCTCAGAGTGTGAGGAATTTTACCATTGTACAAAGTACAATCTTGTTGAGGTCATTTTAAAATAAGAACCTCTCTGAAATTAATCAGTACTTGTCTGAGATTCAATGTGCCAGATAAAATAGCTTTTATTGTTGAGTGAAACTACGTAGGTGTCCAGCATTTTAGACATACACTTGATGATAAATTCTAATAACAGTACATAATGGACTTTATGAAAATGCATTTAAAATTAACTTGTTATTAAAGAAAATAACTTGAGGATGTATAACTTACCTTTCAAGGCAGCTGGGACAGATTTTGGAGTAGTGAAAATATATTCTTGGGAGAGAGGACCTTCCCCTGCTTCATTACAAGCTTGAATACAGAATTTATAGGATGTTGACTCATTAAGTCTTTGTACTTTGTATGTATGACATGGACCTCTGTATAAGGATACAAACCTAAAATGGAAATAATTCATTAAAAATAATCCTTGACTACCTTATATTTAAAAACTACTAAAAAAGTATAATTGGGATATAATTTAGGGATAATAAGTTACTCCTAGAATTTAATGCCAGGAATGGTTAATATGTGTTTTTCCATTAGATTAATATGTGTTTTTCCATTACATGATGAATTCATAGAATTGGTAAATTTCCTAATTTGACATGGTTTTCTGAAAATTTATTGCTAAATTTCATATCCAACCATGGTAACTGTTTCTTTTCAGGCTTCTCTGATCCACACCACAATTTTCATTATAAATTATTTCTAACTAGAGTCATAGGCTTATAGTTTGTCTCATAAAAAAAAAAAAGAATTCTCAACTTCCAGGCATAATTTTAGCTGATTTAGTGATGTTTCCTAGAAATTTACATAGCAGTATGAGAGAATATATAATTTCCCATAAATTATCCACTCAAACTGGTGGGAAATTTAACATCATATATGTTACCCCTAAGTTGAATGTTCCCCAATATTTTTAACTGGTTGTTTTCTAAATTTTTGGAAACTGAATACTAATATGTTCTAATAGTCTGAAAACTGTAGTCAGGTTAAAAAAATGAAATATTTAATGACCTGAAGTAACAGTATTTCCAAGAAGCAATAATTGGATAAAGCTTGCCTTTCTAATCTTCAAAAAAATTTTTTTCCCTTTTAATGATAGGGAACAAACCACTGCTGGAAAAAGTTGAACAATAACAAAACCTGTGGTCAGGGAATAGCTGGAGTAGCACTCCGACCGTAAGCATAAATAGTTGTAAAAAATCAATGAGAAGGAAAGTAATAATATTCAATTGATTTACTAAATTTATATAGTAAATTCACAATATCATAAAAAATTTTATTTTCCACAGCCAAAGGCCACTAGCCATACTCATACCCTATAATAACTCTCTAGGTGCTAGCTAAATATTAATTGTGAAGTTCTACAGATTCAGGGATGCAGACAATAGTTTTGTGGTTACCAGAAGGCAGCGGGGAAGGAGGAGAGGAAGATAGGGGAAAAAGGGGTCAAATATATGGTGACAGAAAGATATTTAACTTTGGGTGGTGAACACACAGTGCAATATACAGATGATGTATTATAGAACTGTATACTCAAAACCTATATAATTTTATTGTTACCCCAATAAATTTAATTAAAAAAATAATTGTGAAATTCTGTAATATAGACTATAATATAATCTATATTTAATAGAATTTTTATTCTATTATCTTTCAACCAAAGACTTATTAGATGTTTCCAATAAACCTTCCTGTACTACCCTAAATATAAATGCTGGAAAGGGAATGAAAATAACTTAAAAAATTAATTCATTGAACAATAACAACATATATTAAAGATAAATGGCTATACCAAAAACCTGTGGCAAGACAAATCTAGAGATTTGTCTAGAGATTTGTCATAATCTGGAGATTATGATACAGAGTCCATAAAATTCTGCCAAGAACAAAGGTTAACATTCACAGAAGCACAGATTTCAGGAAATGATCAATACTGGGTTGCTCTGTGTAATGCCCCATATTGGCATTTGAATAATGTATATTACAAATATTTTGAGTAACACTGTAATTCAAATGCATGATTTAGTGGGGAAATATATGGCATGAATTTAACAAAAAAATGTAAAGGATGGCAGCACAGATAAGAACCTGAGTAGCAAGGGCCCTGGATAATTAGAGTCTGATTGAGATCCAACAGTGAGGAAATGAACTTTATTCATTTAATGTGCAGGCCCTGGGTGTGGAGGAGACTGAGATATAATCCCTGCCCTCAAGGATCTCAGAGGCCTTAAGGCCATCAATCATTTACTGTAAGCACTGAAAAGCTAGCAAAGACTATCTTTCTTTTCCTAGCATTAAGTGGGTAAATGGGTTATAGAAGAGAGCCAAAGAATATCCCACTTAATTTTTTCTCTCTTGGCATCCCACGCACAAGTCAAAACCAGGAAATCTTCACTGTGCCTTCTGATGTTTCAAAAACAGCACACTTAAAAATTATTTCTTATGAGAATTCTGTTTTTAAAGATTTTATCTACTTCTACTGTTTATAAAATTTAACATGCTTAAGATCTAAAAAACTACACAAAACAGCAATTAAAAACACCTACCTTCCATTCTTATCCTCCATTTGAAGGTGGTACTGAATAGAATCTGTTGACAATGTCTTTGAGGTTCCTTCTCCCCATTTCAGCTTAAGGTTCTGGTGGCTGAAGGCAACACATTCCAGACGAGGTGGATCAGGAGGGAGAGGCTTAGTTTTTAATTTTATCATGTGGCTGAAAGGACCAGCTCCAAGGCTATTCAAAGCTTGAATTCGTATTCTAAGTGCCAAATTAAAAATGCAAAAAAGTTTAGTTTACCAGTGTTCTATTTAAACTGTCTCTCTGGTCTAGGCAAAAATTAACATAGTTTTTATAGTGTACCTGTACGTTGTATCTGGTTGCAAATTGTTTATAATATAGCTTGTAACTTTTCCTACTGTCATGGGCTGTTTATCTCCAAAGTCTATGCTGTAGGCAAGGATTTCTGAACCATGGTCACAAGGCTTTTCCCAGCTTATTGCAAGGCATGTAGAAGGTGAATAATGGGGATTTTCTATATCATCATCACTTATTTCTTGAAGACAAGTCACAATCGCAGGAACTGATGCTGGCGTCACACAGGCTACTACTTCACTGAAAGGGCCTGCACCCACAATACTCAGAGCCTACAAATTAACAGAGCCCTTAGTTAACAAAGACGTGACCATGAAAATGCTCAGAAAACCCTGGATAGAGTAAGTGACAAGGCCCTCATTGCCTTTACCTGGACTCTGCAATAATAGGTAGTTGCTGGTGAAAGTCCTTTTAATTCGTAACTGAGACCAGGCCCACAGTAACATATCTGCATACTTCCTTCAACTCCTCCCCATTCCAATCGATATTCAGTGACATCAGTTCCATTACTCAAAGGGACCTTTAAATTAAAAAAAGGATAAAAGTCTTAAGTTTTGACAATGAATAAATAGCTTTTGGGCAAAAATGTTCTTTGCCCAAGCATATCAAAAACGAGACTGCCTTTGAATTTCTTTAAAATGTTTAAGCAGAATTAAGACTGTTCAATATTATATTTTTATTCATTAAGGCACCTGAATTTAAGATTGGTCAAAAAAATAAAACTTTGTTTTCGATTAGAAATAGAAAGGGCTGAATAGCTTTAGAAAGAATATTTGAAGGTAAATATACTTCTAAATAATTCTATTAATATAAAATGTTTAATCATACATGGACATTTTCTTTGTTAAATTTCAAAGGAAACTGAAAATGTAATTATCATTACTTATCATTACTGATTATTACTATACACAATAAATATACTGGAGATAATAAATATGAAAAATACTATTATACTAATTCCTATGAATGTTTGTACTGAATGTTAGTTAGGTTCAATATGTCGGTCCTGAGACAAAGCTTTTGATAAAATACAAAACACATCGTGAACAAGAATCTAAATACTTGTAATGCAACTATACTTTACTTAAACACTTCAAAGGGAAAAAAGAACACACTTTTTACCATGTGAATCTGACTGGACATACTCTTTGTATAACTTAGGAGACAACATGAACAATATCTTTATTCTTATATATAAACTATTCTAACTGCTTAAGAAAATAAATATAAGTCAACAGAATTTACAATACCTCCCAATTTACTTGTGCACAAGTTGCAGATCTGCATGTCACTTGAGGGGGCTTGCATTGATCTGGTGGTCCAGGGGCTGTAGTAATGTCATATTTTTCTGAAAATGGTCCAAACTAGAAAAACAAATATAACTAGTGTCTTCATTTTTCACCTGACTGCATAGCTCTCCATAAAAATTCACAAAGAATTAAGTGTATCATTCCTCTCCTTCAAGACTAATTGGTCATAATTTTAAAAGCATACACAGAAAGTAAAAATGATCACGGAAGTGAATATGTTAGGTATTTTTAAGTTTCATTTACTGTACTTTCTTCTACTGTCCCTTATTCCTTCATGAGCTGGTTTTTGTTAAGAAGGGAAGGGTATTAGGGAATTAGGTAGGTGGAATTAGTTGGAAGAAATTATGTGAGGAGTGAAGAAATGGATACTGATTAAAAGCATGGGAGATGGGAGGCATAAATTGTATCTTAAAATTTAGAATAACTTTAGAAGGGTCTAAAATGTATATTCTCTGGAAATACAGAAAGCAAGTATTTACTTAAGATGATTTAGACAAATTATTACAAACCTGAAAGCATAAAGGGTACTAATATTAAAAATGCTACCCCAGTTTATTGTAGCCTTGTGGGACTCACAAGATGATGATTTATATAAGTACTGCCAAGAAAATATATAAATTTGACATGTAAGAAATTTAAAAATAAATTTACACATATAAATACTGATCTCAGTTGCAGAACATAAAACTGTACCATTGACTAAAATCCAAAATAATAGGCGGGGAAGAGGCTTCATTTAATTTTGTAAAAGTTTAATTATAAAATAATTCGAAGCAACGTTACTCAACTGAAGAAATTACTGCTTTGACTTTACAGAACCTGCTTTAATGCAGAGAGATGAGATCTGAGTGGAAAGGGCTTCACCTCTGAAGTCTGAGGTTTATCTGTATCACTTCCTCTTTTGTATGACTGTATAAACAGCTTCTTCAGTTGTAAAATGGAGATATCACCTATACTGTTCAATTATTTACATAATACTAAAAAAAAAATCCACACCAAACCAGAAATGCTTAAAATGTAAAGCTTTTTCCTTAGGCAAAAAAGTACATCACAATTAGTTGCCAATTGAAGTAAATGCTGCATATAACCGGCCTCAAAAACCAAGTATTTCATCATATGATCTCTTTTCTACTCTTATATTTACTAAGTGAACCCTATTAGCACCACCCAAAAGGCAAACTTTAGCCCAGCTTAAGTCCAAAGTGTCACAAATTGTAAGTGGGATTTGAAAATACTGAGATTCTATGACAATTAAATTATGGTATATATTAATCTCTCTCTTATTTATCAATATAGGGTTATTAAAAATTATAAAATATGGAGTCACGTTAGAAACGAAAAACCTAAATAATAAGTGCAATTATACATGTTACATGAAACACCACTGTGATTATAATTCAGTCAGCCCAGTCCTTCCTACCCCCATTTTGTTAGCTGCGCGCAGTCTGAAGCTGTAAGTCTTTCCAGGAAGAAGGCTGCTCACTGTACATTCTACTTCAGAACCCTGGTAAACTTCTCTAGGTTCATCTTTTTCTAAAGGAGACATTTCGACACCATAGCAGGAAATGGGTGATCCACCATCAACTGGAGGGGGTCCTAAAGGTGGAAAGATTTAGGCAACTTAACAAGACGAATATATTTAGTACTAACTTAATTATAATTTATTACCAAAATGGAAATTACCCCATCGTAATTGTATTTCTTTTGCTTTGGGTCTACCCTGTAATCTGGGAGGGAGGCATGGGCCAGGAGGCACAGCTGGAGTCTGCACAAGTAAAGTTTCAGATACCTGCCAAAACAAAAGCAAAAACAAAACAAAAATGCCCCAAGCCAAATAATCAGATTGCTTCTGTTAAAGGAAAATAACATGAACAAAAAAACTGCATCAATAATGTGGAACTGTAACTATCAACTGAAAATAAAGTTCTGAATAAAATCAAAACCCAATTAAATCATTAAAACTCAAATTAAATTCTACTTAGACAAATAAAAGACATGTACTATGTGACTACTATATACAAAGAAATTTACCAAAAATAAAACACTCTTCTTTCTTCCATTAAAAAAAAAAAAAAAAAACCACCTCTACCACACAACCTAATGGACATTATTTTTGACCTTGTCCAAATGGATCCACAAATCTCTTCTAAGGAAAAATGTTTTAACATTCTATAAATACTGTTTGCTATGTTTTCAGGACTATTTTGGCTACTTTAATGTATACTGTATTTTTAACTTAAACACCAATTTATGTATTTAAAAAGAGCTCTTCCTTCTTCTTTTCCACCTAAAAATAATTCAAAAATCAAGTAAGCTTTTCCAAATATTTGTCATCTTTCCAGGTATTTGGTATTGCTTTCAGCTTCTATGCTATTTAAAAAAAAAAAAAAATCTTTTAGTTTTATTTTAAAAGACATTCTCTTAAAAACATTAACACAAACCCAGTGCCATGTTTCTTATCTGCACCGTATTAAGGTTTACACTTAACTTTCTTTCCAAACCTAAGTATTTGATCATCACCTTATTCAGAAAGGTATCCTATATAAGAATGCTATCATAGTATTTTAGAAAAAGAATTTTTTTTTAATGGGGGGAGGGGAAGGCAGGAAGGGTTTGCTTTTGTTAAAATTCAGTAAGATTTTTGTATTAGAGAAAATGAAGCAATTGGATCCCAAGCCTATTGGGCAGGACTTGAAGTTTCATAATACTTGCATTTTCAACAAAAGCTTATAATCCATTTTTAAAAGTACTTTTATTGCATTAAGTTCTGCTTGAAAAATAATAATTATGAATGCTCCAAGAAATCATTCTTGGTTAAATTCATTAAAAAAAAAAATCACTCCTATTAAAAAACATATCTCTCCAGAACATTATATATGTCTCATATATAGTCAATGGCACATTTTAAGTCCATTTTGGTTACTGGGTCTCTAATAATAAAAACAACTGCCAACTTTTCTGAAATAAGAAAATATTAGAATCTGTGTTTAAACAGTAAGTATTTCATGGTTTGTGTGATACACATAACTTACAGAACAGTAAATTGGTCTACGATTATTTTATTTCTATTTCTGTTAGGTATGGTTACTGAGCATCACTCTAAAATTTATCTTTATAAAATTTTCTGCAATGTTTTCATACATTTGTTTTTCCAAAGCCAAATAAGCAGAAAATAGATATTCACTGAATACAGTCTAGACTATGAGCTAAGTGGTCACTATATTCTAGTCATTATAAAATTAACCACCTGGGTTTCAGAAATTACTTTTATACATTTATGAATTCATTTCACTATTTGAAGTGGCATCTGGTGATCTGGTGACCAAACTTGAAAAAAAGAAAAAATCTATAAGCATTACCGCACTCTGTCCTCCATCACTGATGCAGTAAACTCGCAAACGATAAACACAGCCTGGACTTAGTCGATCACAAAGATGTTCCCTAGTAGCTCCACTGTATATCATATCCCATTTATTTCCTGAAAGGTGGAGAATTATGTTCAATCAGCTACAAGGTAATGTTTAACATTTTGGTATCATGGACACGGCAGGTATCCTAGCTTCACTAAATATGTGTTTATATAATTTGTCAGAAACAATTTAAGCTTGTTTTGTGTTTCCTGGAAATGATCTAATTTTCTTTATGTGAGCAGCTTCCTGTTAGACAAATTCTGCATGGTTCTGTTGAAGGAACATATCTCTGTAACTCTGTACAGACTTCCATTTAGATTGATAATTTGCTTTTAATTAAGCATTTTAAATGTGTTTACTGGTCCAGTAATAACATTATAACACACAAAGAGTAGAAAAAACCAATACCATAGGAAGTTTAGTCTTAACTAAAAGACATCCTTATTTTTTGCAGGCTAATAGGTCATTTCATAGAAATAAAGATTGTTTAATGTGTCATTCAAAATTAAGTTCATAGAATTTACTACTAAAACTAGTATAAAATTTTTCTCTGATACATTTGGGTGTGAGTCTAACTGAATAAACTAACTTTCAGTATACTTTAGGTATACTGGTACTCAGCAATGCAAACAAACAACAAAAAAGTAAGAAAATGTGTATGTAATACTATAGGTGTAGAGAAGTCTTACATTTGATCTGCTGTATTTCTGGAGACTACAACTTAAAGTGGATCATAACAGTCAAAATCCTAACCAAAATCAAAAGGAAAGAGATCATATAAAATGTAGTCATGAAGAGTACAGGCAGGCTGACTGCTATAAATCTATCATTTTTTAATAGCGATTCTTACCATTAGAACCTTCGGCCATCTCCACTACATATTTATTGATGGCTGCCCCTCCACTGTCTTTTGGTGGGTCTATTCAAAGAAGCAAGAGTGATATTAGGCAAAGTATGTGCAATTTAAAATGACAGAAAATCCTAATAAACCTAGGATTGCTTAAAAAGAAAAAAGAATCACCTGCAATGCTTTTTCAATTAGTATCAGCATCTCATTACTCTACTGTTTTTGCATTAAGTAATGTATAAGCAGGTGCTCAATGTGTGGTTTTTTTTTTTTTTTTAGGCGAGGCAACCCTTGGTTGACCTCACAGACTGCAAGGACCTTGTCAGCTTACAATCCCTTATTTTTGATTTTTTACGACTACAGCACCTGGTCTTCCTAGGTGGTCTCCCATCCAAGTAATAACCAGGCCTGACCCTGCTTAGCATCTGAGATCAGACGGATCGGGCTTGTTCAGGGTGGCATGGCCATAGACTGGTTGTTTTTTTTTTAATGAATAAGTGATTTTTGTTTCTCATGAGAACAAGGATGAGCCAGGTGACATTAGCTACAACTAGTAATCTTTCATTTCACACAGTGCTATCCCTGCTAATAATCCTACAGTAGATCCCAAGTTCTTCCTGTATCAAATTTGAACTTATATGTGTGAGTACTTAGCTTTCTACAAAAAAGAGCCTCAAACAATGACTCTCATATTTCCTAGCAAACTTGAGTTAACACATTTATTCAAACATTTTAAAAATTATCTTAATATTCAAGCCATTTTAATCAAATATAAAAGTAATGATGTACAAATATACATTATACCTTACCCCAAGTTATTTTAAAACTGTGTGAATGTATCTTTCCTTTAACTGAAGGCTTTACAGGTACTCCTGGTTTATCAGGGCATGTAGTAAATTCTACTATTTCACTTGGATTACTTTTGCCTTCTGAGTTGTAAGCAATAACCTGTGATGGGAACACAAAAATAAAATAATTAATGTTTGATATCTAATGATATTGGCTTAATGAACAAAGTCATGAGAAACAAAGGCTCAAATGACAAAGTATTCACGATGTGATGGCTTATTTATGTAAGAATTAATTGTCCTTAATAAGGACTCAGCAGAGATAAATTCAGGTATAATCCCCTTTTAGAGTCAGTCTTGGGAATACAGATGTAAGTCTAACATTCTTATAATACTAACAGGAGTCAACACAGGAAAAAGCTATAATTTGATGATACTTGATGGGCTTCAGGTTGTTTCACTTATTCTTTCAATATTTTTCAGGGGTTTAACAAGATGTCCACAAATTCTTTGAATATCCTTTCTTCAAAAGACAAAGGTTAATTTCTCTTCTCTTTGAGTTTTACTTAATGACTTCTAACAAATCGAATGTAGCACATATGATGATGTGTGTAGCTTCGCCATGGAAAAGCTTATGTGGTGAAGAACTGAAGCCTCTGCCCAATAGTCAGTGAGGAACTGAGGGATCCTGGCAACAACCACTTGAGTGAAATTGGAAGCATGTCCTTCAGCGCCAGTCAAGCCTTCAGATGACTGCAACCACAGTCAACAATCTGATAGCAACCTCACGGAAACCCTGAATCAGAACCACCTGGCTAAGTTGGTCCTGAATCCCTGACTCACAGAAATAATGAGATAATAAATGTTTTTTTCAAGCTACTAAGTTATGCAGCAATAGGTATATGTAATTCATATCTAGCTATTATTATATTTGACTTTAGTAATTTAATTATATTTATATTTTAACTTACCTTGTCTACTGAACTTAAAGCTCCTCAAGTCCAATATCAAACTTGATATGATTTTCCCTTTTCCAAACCTGCTCCATCTCTGCTCTTCCCCATTACTAAAAAGCACTACTATCTTCATACTTGTTCGAATAAAAAATCTAGGGGACATCCTTGATTTTTCCTTCTCTAAACCTACACATGAAATCTAGTAGTCCCCCCATATCTGTGGTTTCATTTCCCACAGTTTAGTGACCTGTGGTCAACTGTAGTCTGAAGATATTAAATTGAAAATTCCAGGAATAAATAATTCATAAGTTTTAAATTGTGCAGTGTCCTGAGGAGCGTGATGAAACCTTGCGCTGTCCTGCTCCAGCCCACCCAAGACGTGAACCATCTCTTTGCCAGTGTATCCAAGCTGTATATACCACCTGCCCATTAAGTCATTTAGTAGCCATCTTGGTTATCAAATAGGTTATCAGAAAGAGCGAGAGACCACATTCACGTAACTTTTATTTATAGTAAATTGGTATAATTGTTCTATTTTATCATTAGTTATTGCTGTTAACCACTTACTGTGCCTAATTTGTAAATTAAACTTTATCACAGGTATGTATTTATAGGAAAAAAACATAGTATACATAGAATTTGGTACTATCGGTGGTTTCAGGCATCCGCCGGGAGGTGTGTGTGGGGGGTAAGTTCTTGGACAGTAACCCCCTCAGATAAAGGGGGAATGCTCTATCAGTAAACACTGTCAACTATACCTGTTTTCTACTACTGTCACCACCTGAGTCAATGCCTCCTTTTTCCTGTCTTTTCTGAATGACTACAATATATTACTAACTAGTCTCCCAGCTTCCATTCTTTTTCTCAATCCCACCTACTTTCTACACTGCAGCCAGAAGGACTTTATCACTTCTGACCTTAGAACCTCCAAGGGCTTCTCATCTTACTCAGAATAAAATCTTAATTCCTTACCATGGCATATAACACCCTATGTGATTTCATCCTTGACTACCTCCACTTTAGGGACTTTTGCATTAGCACTTATTTCCCTTCCCTTGCCTGGAATGTTCTTTCTGATCTTGATGTGCTTACCTCCTTGTTATTTAGATCTGTTTAAATGTCATTTCTGAGAAGATTTTTTGACTACCTAAACCACTGTCACTTCACCTTATTTTCTTTAACTTATCACTAACATTTTTTGCTTGTTAATTGTCTAGTCCCTCCCTCTAGAATATTAGCTATTCTGACCACTGTTGTATTCCTCGTGTTTAGGACAGTGCTTATCATAGAGTAGATGCTCAATAACTATTGGCTGAATAAATGACTCATAGATAGGGACAGCTATGATGCTACATGACACTATAGACAAGGATCTAAGTAAATCTACTACCCCAAATAACACAAACTATTTTACTGAGTTCTCATGGGCTGCATGAGTTATTTGTCTAATTATTCAATTTTGCTCAGGCTTCCTCAGTCCTCTCAGATTTTCAAGATGTTTTCTCACCCTGCTGTTTTAAAAATCAGACTTCAAAGGGGATCAAAGCACTTCTCAATATGGTAGAGTGTCTACTTAAATCTAATAACTAGAGAAAATTAAAAAAATAGAATAGATTCCCTAAAAAACACAAAGATACACTAATAATGTTTTTAAGACTATATATTTCAACACTCTTCATGTTACTTCAGTTAGCCATGAAGGTATAAAGCCCCAAGATTATCTCCCCCGCCCCCACCCTAATTCACAAATAATTAAAACATTCATTTAGAGGGAACACTGGTGTGGTGCACTCTTACCTTCAGTGAGTTTAGAATCTTTATACAGGAGACAGACAGTATGCATATCAAAAGAATTAGGTAAGAGAAGATGACTATGGCCTAAAATGGTCTAGGAAAGCTTTAAGAAGGCAAATGGAAGTGATATGAGGTCTTCATGGGCAACAGCAGTGAAAAAGAACAGAAAACCCTGAGTATAAAAGCAGAAGTGAATTGTAAATAGTGAGCTTTGCTCAGGGAAAATGAGTAATCAATCTGCTAAGGTAGCCAGGTCAAGTAAGGAGTGAAAGGCAGTATATTTAAAAAAACTTTATTGGTCAGAATATAAAGAACCTTATGTCAAATTGAGGAAATTGTTTTTCAAAGAGAAAGCTGGGTTTCAGAAAGGTTTATTTAGGAATAAAGTAGATCTTGGATTAGGAGAGAGAACAGCCTGAAAAGGTCTGGAGATTTAGCATTCTTCAGGACAGAAATGACAGTGATGTAAAGCAAGAGATGATATATCCAAGGGAAAAAGGAATACCAAAAAAACCACAAAACACTAAGAACTAAACTTGGGCATACTTAGGTTAGGGCAGGGAAGGCATGATAAAGTGATACTAGAAAAGATGAGAAAAAGGAAGGGAACTGATTATGTACTGTCATAGATGCTAATGTGTAAGCGAATTTTAAGGATGGAAGACATAAGTTAATGGATCCAGATACTGTTTTGATTTCTCTCTACTGATGAAAAGGCCTCAAAAATAAGTAAGCTGAAGTGAAAGTATCTAAGGGCTCCCCACTCAAGGTACTCAGACCTTGACCTTTAGAAGCCATGTTACTTGAAAAACTATTTTTCAGGAACTTCCGGAAACAAGACATCAGCTTTCTAGTGGCTCAGAGTCATAGGGACTGGCTGCCAATTTCTGAAGTTTCCTCTTTTTTTTTGGACAGCAGGTCCTGGCTCAGCTTCCAATGAGCCATTTGATGGAATTAGGCATTGTTTTGCTTGTTTATCATTCTGAATTTTGTAGGATTTTAAGAAATGACTGCTTTCTTATGTGCCAAATTTTAATTTTTCTTTTATCCTTTAAATTTTTATTTTTTAAATTAAATTTATTGGGGTGACATTGGTTAATAAAATTATATAGGTTTCAAGTGTACAATTCAATACTATGTCATATGTATATTACATTGTGTGCTCACCACCCAAAGTTAAATTTCCTTCCATCACCATATATTTGACCCCTTTTACCCTTATCTACCTCCCTTCCTCTCCCATTCCCCTCTGGTAACCACTAAACTGTTGTATGTGTCTATGAGTTTTTGTTTGTTTTCCTTTAAATTCTTTCATTGCTCTAAATTTAAATTTGTTTTAATATTTTGAGGGTCCTAGGATTGTCCTCAGTATAGAATCTAGAATGCTGGCATTTGGAAAACTTGGTCATATTAGAATTTTATTTTATGTTAATCATATCCTTTACAAACAATAACATACTATCTAGTTATTACTTCCTAAATTATATTTTTATTGCTTTTGCTTAGTAGCCAAAGATTTTTTTAGAGTGTTAAGATTTTATTTTGATATGTTTTCCTTGAAAGAGGAGTCTGAAATGTCAAGGTAGAAAAGACAGACATAGCAATAGGATTTAATGATTAAAAACCCTCTCAGCTGGCACCCACTACATGGCAGATTCGAAATAAATATCTAGGTTTCTAGATAACTTCATATAGTCATCATTTTCTCTTTCCTAGTTTTTTTTCTTCTGGTCCTCTAGATCAGTGGTTCTCAAATTTCAGTAAGCATCAGAATCATTTGGAGGGCTTGCTAAAACAATTTGCTAGGCCTCACCCCTAGCAAACTGAATTTCTGATAGAGTAGATCTGGGGTGGAGCCAGTGAATTAACATTTCTAACAAGTTTCCAGGTGATGCTGATAGAATGGTCTGATCACTCTCTGAGAACTACTGTTCTAGATCTTATCACTATTTTAATTTGTTTAATAAACCAGTATAAAATCCATTCCTATAATCCAGCAATTTGTTAAGAGGTAGTTTAAGGATATAGTTTCCCCACCCCCTCTCCAGTAATTTGGGCGCGGGATATTTTTGGAAAAGCCTACTGTCTTCTTGGAAATATGGATTGTCAACCCTGCAACTTGAGAGTGACTGCCACAGTGAAAGAGTTTTAAATAGAAATTGGTGATTTGTTTATAACGGATCGGTCAGGTATTTAATTCCTATCTGTGTGTATGTTTTTATTCCTATGTGGCAAAAACACCATGGTGTTACATGGTAGTAGAATTCTAAGAATTTTAATCAACTTACTAAATTATAAAGACATTAACAACTTCCCCTTATGAGACCTGTTGATGTGATAATCATTATTGAAACAAAAATACAATCCAACATCATTATAAGAGGAAAATTGGAATGAATATATATTTCTCACATATTTTATAAATGCTGTAAATATGAAAACTGTATTTAGAAATTAAAATAGCCAGGTGTTATCAGAAAATTTTAAAATGAAGCTAATGTATAAAGCAAAGTCTAACAAATATAATTATGCACTACATAATCAAATTTTCCATTATCATGATAATTTTCTTTCTAAGGTTCTTAAGGAGTAATAAATTTATCCTTATTCTTTAATAAAGAAAATTTACAGTGGTTTCTGTCATTTATTTGAAATGATTTGATTAAAAAACCATTGGTAAGAAAATTCAAATGTTGAATTTATCAACTAACGAGCATCCTGTTATATTTTTTTGAAAACTTAACAAAAAAGTAGGCTGGCTTATATGAACTGGTATATTAATTAATTCAAGCACTGTCTGTCAAGAAATAGCAATGTCTATCACTGACCAGGTCAGAGCTAAAACACAGCCCAGAAAGGATGCTATACTAGAAAAGATACAGAATGTCTGGAGTCTCCATAGTAGAATTTTCAAAGTGTGCTTCCGCTTCAAGTGAGCAAGAATATGTAAGGTCTCCATGCCTCAAGTAAGCAAGAATAGCATGCAGGGTCTCTCTGCCTTCCTCTTGAAATAATTCAGTCCAAAGGCCAGATGGCCTAAACAAGGCAAGTATTTGCATTGGGAGAGGGGGGTGGGTTGGGTAGAGGAAGCAGCATTTGCCTAGTAGGAACTCAAGCACTCTGATTAGGGAAGGATATGATAGGAAGGGGAGGAGTTTGATGGAATAAATCATTATATTGAACATAACTGGGGCAATGTTTCTCACTGATAATGGAGTTAGAAATAAGGAAAGAGAGAAAACTAGAATTAACCTGTGGTGTAAAAAAAGAAATACACACACACACCACCTACTCACCACCAGCAACACAATGTTACTAATTCTACCAAATAAATATTGTAATGTTGGATGCTAGCTCTGTCCATTGTCCAAGACCCCCATGGATGCCTTATAGTATCACATAATGTCCAGATCCTGAGTTTGTCCTAAATATCATTGTCTACTAATGAACCCAGGTACTTTGAGAAATAGCCAATTCCAGGGTTAAAGAAGGGAAAGTATGAGACTGGAATAATGTGTACCAGAAATGAAGGGCTAGAAGAATGGCGGGGGCGGGGGGGACGGGACGACATTTCAAAAGGATTCAGAAGCTGGACTGAATGGTCTTCCAAATATGAGACAATCTGAGTTTCATAACTGATAACCACAGTAACAAAATATAACCTACTCAATAAAAAGGAATCCATGGAGTCATACTGAAATAAATACATGAAAAGAGAAAGCTTTTCTTTATAGTACAAAGCCAACTAATAAATGCAGAAAGAACGATAAAATTAAAAAAATCACCACTTGGCAACTATTAATCATAGTAATGATTCAGGCAAGAATTGTTAATGAGTGTTAAAACTAGTGGGTAAAAATTTGATGAACAAGATGTTTACATAATATTTACAAAATATTTATTAATTACAAAGAGAAAGAACAACTTTACAGTGAAGAAACATAGTAGGTACCATTTTCATCAAATGACTACCAGGGACAAACTGAAATTGTGCACCACTTGACATGATATACTAAAAAAAAAGCATTACTTTTTTTTGATATCCCTGCCAAAAAAAAGCATGTTCTAATTATGTTTAACAACATGCACAGTTTAAAAGATATTTGTTCACATTAATTATACAAATAAAGTCCCATAAAATGTTAAAACTGTTTTGAATTTAAAAACAGTAGCCCTGCCCCGCCTTATCTGTGAGCAATCCATTCCAAGACCCCCCAGTGGATACGTGAAACTGTGGATAGAACCAAATCTTATATCTGCTTTTTCATACATACATACCTAGGATAGTTTAATTTATAAATCAGGCACAGTAACTGATCAACAATAACTAATAATAAAACAGAACAATTATAACAATATATTGTAATAAAAGTTGTGTTATTGTAGTCACTCATTTATGGGGACCCTTGCTGAAGTCTTCATATAGGCTTAACGCTTTTTGGTGCAACATGTTGCCGACAATTAGACATTTTCGTTCATGTCCTCCACCCACACATTTAATGCCTTTCCATCTTAACTAAGCATTTAATGCACTGTGGCTGTAACTTCTGCAGTTTGACGTGTGACAGCAAAAACAGCACGAATTCCTTTTCTCACAATTTCATGGATAGATTTGTTCTTATCTGTAGATCTTATTTATGAATTAGGAACCTCGGCATGATTTTTTCTCTTATTGAGAACTTTCATTTTTTCACTTAAAGGATGCACTTTACGGCTTCACTTTGGAATATATGAATTGCCAGAATGACTATTCTTGTGCTTTGAGGCCATGATTAAGTAAATAAGGGTTACCTGAAACGTGAATACTGATACTGTGGCAGTTGATCTGATACCAGAGATGGCAACTAAGGGACTGAAGGGGCAGGTAGCTTATACAGCATGGATACACTGGACAAAGGGATGATTCACATCTATAGCTTGATAGGGTGGGAAGGTGTGAGATTTCATTATGCTACTCAGAAATGCACACAATTTAAAATTTATGAATCATTTATTTATGGAATTTTCCATTAAAAATTTTCAGACCCCAGTTGACTGTGGGTAACTTAAACTGTGGGAAACAAAACTGCAGATAAGCACTGCAGTTTGAGAAGCACTGTTATATAGTAAAATGTAAAACAAAGCTCATTAGAAAAGGACAAAATTCTTTAAGATTTTAAATCAAAGGAGTGAAGGATATACTTCGCTTTAAAACAACAGGAATAATAAGAACAAACAAATCTTTTAAGGGCTTTCAAAACTTACCTTAAATTTATACTTTGTACTACGCCTGAGATTTTTCACTGTGTAAGCAAGATCTTCTCCATCATATTTAGGCTTAAAACCATATCCCTGGAAAGGAAAAACAAATCTTCATTAGATGTTTAACAGAGGAAATATATGGAATAATGAATATATATATATATATATATATATATATATATATATATATATATATATATATATATATAAAAAGACCCAGGTCCTAATCATTTTCTATCATATGCAATGTGATTAATGCTCTGTTGAATGTAATCTTCACCTTAGTGCTTCTGACTTGAGTGAATGGATTCAGAAATGCTACTGAACATTTGTAGAAAGATGCGGGAGACCAATTATTCTTGATAAAAACAGTAGCCAAGAAAAGATTTTTGTGTTGAGGGAAGAGTCAGAGCCAATGGTAACTTTACCATCAGTAAGCTTATCCCTAGAAGTAAGAACTTCCCATACAGAAGCTGTTAAGAGCTAAAGAGAACTATAACCAACATATTTAACTTGCCCTGAACACAGAGTTGTATTTAGGTGAACAAATGAATGGTTGGTTATGCCGGCAGGCAGGGATGTCATTTAGGTTTGGGATTGCTATTTATAGCCCCAGAGATAATGCTTTACTTTCCCATGTTATTTTTTAAGTTTTAAAAAAAGATATAATTAATGTACCATAAAATTCCCATTTTAAAGTATAAAACTCAGTGGTTTATAGTATAGTCACAAGGTTGTATAACCATCACTTAATTTCTAATTCCAGAGTAAAGCTTGTACTTTCTTTTTGGTTAGCAGTCACTTCCACTAATATACTTTCCGTCTCTATGGATTTGCCTATATCCATACAAATGAAATAACAAAATATGTGGTCTTTTGTGACTGGGTTTTTTTTTTTTAAATCAGTTTCAAGTATAGTATTGGTTAGACACCATATGGTTCATAAACCATCCCCAGTTCCCTCCCTCCCCTAACCCTCCACCTAGCCAACATATTAATGTTAACTGCATTCCCTGTGCCGTGCTCCCCGTCCCTGTGACCATCCATCAGCTACTAATTGTACTTCTTTAACCCTTCACTCTATTCTGTCAGCCCCCGCAACCCGCCTCCCTTCTGTCCGTCACCAGACTGTCCGCTATATTTGTGAGTCTGTTTTTGATTAGTTTGTTTTTATTTCTTAGATTCTGCAAATAAGTGAAATCATACAGTGTTCATCTTTCTCTCTCTGAAATACCTTCTAGGTCCATCAAAGCAGTATCTTTTTCCATCCCCTTTCTTTTAGTCTGTGTGTGTCTTTTCATCTGAAGTGAGTCTTTTGTATTTTTTCTCCTTAAAGAAGTCCCTCCAACATTTCCTATAATACTGGCTTGGTGGTGATAAATTCCTTTAGCTTATTTTTTGTCTGGGAAGCTCTTTATCTGTCCTTCAACTCTAAATGAGAGCTTTGCTGGATAAAGTATCCTTGGTTGTAGATCCTGGGTCTCCATCCTGTTGAATATTTTTTGTCAAACCCTTCTGTCTTGTATAGTTTCTTTTGAGAAATCAGCTGCCAGTCTTATGGGTGTTCCCATGTAAGTAATTATCTGTTTTTCTCTTGCTGCTTTTAATATTCTTTCTTTGTAGTTAATCTTTGGCATTTTAATTATGAGTTGTCTTGGTGTGGGTCTCTTTGGATCCCTGGTTTTTGGAATTCTCTGAGCTTCCTGGGGTTTTATGTCCATTTCCTTCGCCAAGTTAGGGAAGTTTTCCATCATTATTTCTTCAAACAGCTGTTCAACATCTTGATTTTCTTCAGTTACGCTGATCAGATGGATATTTGGACCCTTAATAGTGTCTCATATGCTCCTTAAATTATTTTTATAGTCTTGGCATCTTATCTCTTGCCATTCTGAGTGCGTGTCCTTGGTTTCCTATCCTCTATATAGGGCATTTAATCCTTTTCTTTATTCACTTTGTTTATTCCATTTGATATACTTTTCATATCAGATAATGTGTTCTTCATTTCAGACTGGTTCCCTTTTATAATTCCCATTTCCATTTTTATCTCTTTGTTGGAGTTCTCTACACTTCCCAAAAGTTTATTGAGCATCTTTATAACCAGTGGTTTAAACTCTGCATCTGTTAGATTACTTGACTCCATTATATCTGGATCCTTGTTCTGTTCTGTCATATGGTTTCTGCTTCTTTGTCTTCCCATTTTGGCTGCCTTTCTGTGTCTGTTTCTATGTACTAAGCAAAGGTCCTAAGTCTCCCGGTCTTATTAGTGTGGATTTGTGAAGTAGGTGCCCAGTGGCACAGTCCTGAGAGGGGTTCGGCTGCAGGCCAAACTTAGCCCAAGCCTCTACCCCTCTGGGGCCACCTGTTAAGATTCAGCAAGCAATCCACAGATGCTGTGCTTACAGTTGCCTCAAAAGGCCACACCAGAAACTGAGGCCAGCTGCCTCCAGTGTGAGTCTAGGTGCTGCTCGGCAAGGAGCACCTTACCTGCTGAGGATACAACTAGATGTGGCTTGGGTGGGGCCGCAAGTTTGGGAGGTGGGGTTTCAGGGAATCCTCTGGGCAGAGTGACCTCTGTTATCCAGTTTGATGACTTCTCAGCTATGGTAGCACTGTGTCCGCACACTTGGAGTGGGGAGGGCTCAACAAGGTACAATGGATACCACCAGCACTTCCGTACAGAGCAAGTCTCACCTCAGCCCCTACTCTGATAATGTCTCCCTGTAAGTTCCTGGTGCCCACTGTGCGCAGCCAAGTCGGCACTAGTGCTCAGAACGAGCAGGTCTGTCACTGGGAAAATCTATTCACGAATGTGGCCCCTTTAAGAGGCGTTTGCCGCTGCCGCTGCCGCTGCCACAGCCTCTGTCTTACTTAGCTGCTGGAGACCGGGCAGCCCCACGTCCTCGCCCTGTCCTACCTTCTGCCACTGCAGGGTGATTTCTTGTATTTCTCCCTAATTGTATGGCTTGTTCATCTAGATCCTTGGCGATTTTTCCTTGCTCTTTGCTCCTTGTCTCCGTCACAACTTTGATTTGGTCGTCAGAGGGATGAACAGAGCCTCTATCATTTACACCATTTTTTTTTTCCTCCCTGTGACTGTTTTTTGACTTAGTATGTTTTCAAGATTCATTCATGTTGAGGCATGTGTCAGTACTTCACCACTTTATATAGCTGAACGATATTTCATTGTATAGATATATCACATTTTGTTTTTCCATTCATCAGCTGATGGACGTTTGGGTTGTTTCTACTTTTTGACTATTATAAGTCAACTGGTATAAACATTTGGGTAGAATTTTTTGTACCGACACGTATTTTCACTTATCCTGGATATATACCTAGGAGTAAACGAATGCTGTTTTTGATTCTTATTGCTTCAGAGTAGCTCTAAAAAGCTACAGAATTATATATAACGACTACAAGACATCCTAACTCTTGGTCAGCTTGGTTCTAGCTCACAGCAGATGAGCCAATGATAACTAGACTCAGGTTGCACTATATAATCTCATGTGAGACTCTTCAAATCTCTGACATTTGGGAAAGCAGTGTGTAAACACAGTTGCAGAAGGCAGATGCATCATTTCCTTATCTTTTAGAGCTGCTTAATCTAGATGGCTGTGGTGATCCTCTCCTCTATTTTTCCCAGTACATATATATTTAACATGTAGTCTACACTGTTTCCAGGCACAACCATACAACACGTAAGAAACAAAACACTCTTACACATCAAGAAAACTAAAGACGAGTTTTCCCTCACTCCCAGTCCCTTCCAAACAACAACCAACCAAGGATTCAAAAGATTTGGGAAAGAATCTAACTATTGTGGCAATATTTACTGTATTAACTAGGATTAACACCACACTGAAATATGTTTTAAGTACCGAATTTAAAATACATATTCATACTTACCGAAGTTTCTTCCTCCATCTCTAAAATGTAAGAAATTCCTTCATCTGATGGTGTTCCTGAGGGTTTACTCCATTTTAAGGATAACCAAGTAACCCCAGCCTTAGTTAATACAGGGCTTGCTGGCATAGAAGGGGCACAGCCTGAAGTATAATATAAAACTTCTTCACTAAAACCACTGTTGAAACAAATAGGTTTTATGAAGGAATGAAAAAAGTTATTTTTATGAAGAATTTTTGATATATGACATTTTTGAGAAAATTACAATTTCTGATAGATAACTAATTACAAGCTAAATAATATATCTTGAATTTGATAATACCTTTATGATAATCAGGTCAGATACCTAAAAGTGAATTAGCATTCTTTTAAAAGTGCAATTTATGTAACTAACAACTTCTTATAGTTATTAAAACATCTTAACTATATCAACAAATGATAACTTAAAGCAGGATTTTAGTAGATAATTTGGACTGTGAATAATTTATACAAGTGAAGTTGAATGGATAATCTAAAATATTTACATTAAAATGGTATCTTACCTTGTACCATAGTCATTTTTGGCTGATAGTCTAAATTTACAACCCATTGCTGGTGACAGTTTAGTAATTTTAAATTGCTTCTGTGAGCCTATGTAACACTGACAAAATTCTCCATTTCCTTTTCCCTAAAAGAAATGGCTGATTACTATATATCATGTACATTATTGTAAAAAGGTAAATCGACATCAATTCCCACTTGACAGATAGTAATATATTAGCTAGCATACATTAAAAGTCATCTTTGTTACGCACGCGTCATGGATCTCAAGTGAAAGCTGAGACACACACATTTTATATATACTTACTGTTCATTAAATGCAGAATTTAAAAACTGGGGAATAGATATCTTTTTATAGCTTCTAGAACTAAGTACCCTGTTTTAGCGGATGCTAAACCTCTGGCTTCAGTAAAAGAAACTTTCCAGGTATGGACCCCACAATCTCTATGGGGGGGACTGGTAGTGGTGGAAACAGGGCGATTGTTCATATACACAACTGGTGGTGTTCCTCAACCTAGGAAAAGTTCTTTGCAAACAGTTTTAGGAAAAGGTTCCTACCCATCCCCAAACCTCTACACCTAGACAGCTGCAAAGCTACTTTATAGTAAAGATTTTTGGAGCTACTATTCCTTAGATTTAACACTAAAACAGTATAAGCAAAGAGAACAGCTCAATTACAGGCAATAAAATGGGAGAGATAAAAGTCTACAACTTAGGACAACTAAAGAGTTTTAGAAAGTTAGGGTGCTATACAAAATGAACAAGCTTCTTATTCTCCACCTATATTCTGCATGTGTCAGCAGAGGTAAAGGGTGGATAGGGTGACTTCTGCTTCAAAGAAAACTTTCAGTCTATATCAGGCAGCTTTACTAAACTCTTTTGTTAGTTTTAATAGTTTTACAGTTGATTCTACTGAGTTGTCCAAAAAGAAAATCAAATAATGATAATTTTTGTCCCCCAGTCCAGCCGCCATGGCTGTACCTCTTGTTTTGGTTCCAATTCATGCTGCATTAACTCTAACTTCCTGAATAATGTTAAATACAGAGATAGCTGGTAACTTTGCCTTTTTCCTGCTTTGACTAGAAATGCTTTTATTGTTTAGTGATGGCACTTTGCTTAAGTCCTAATTCATTTTGAATTGTAACTGGAATGGGGTGCTAAATTTTTATCAAATGCCTTTTCATAAACTATTAAGATGATATGGTTTTTCTTCTAAATTTAGAAGAAAACCTATTATAGTAATAGGTTTACCTAATTCTGAATTCTCTTAGAAGTTCTGGGAAAAAATCCGCTTGGTTGTGCCTCATCGCTCTTAATATACTGCTGAATTCCCAAATTACTAATGAAATTTCTACTTTCCCTGGCGCCTCCTCTTAGCTGTGGTGTAAGCATCGGGGTATGAAAGGACATGATAAATAACAGTAAAACAAGGTCCTAAAAAACAAAGCTCAGTATGCTTGCTGAATAATGCCTCCCAAAGAAATCCAGATCCTAATACCTGGAACCTGTGAATATTACCTTATATGGTAACAGAGACTGTACAGATGTGATTAAGTTAAGGTTCTTAGGATGGAGAGATTATCCTGGATTGTCTGAGTGGGTCCAAAATGGAATTGCAGTGTCCTTTTTAGAGGGAGGCAGAGAAGAACTTGAAGACAGAAGAGGAAGAAGGAGATGTAATAATGACAACAGGGGGGAGAACAGATCTGATGCCATTAACCAAGCAATGACAGCCTCCAGAAGTTGGAAAAGGCTAGGCAATGGATTCTCTCCTAGAGTGTCTGGAGGAAGCATGGCCATGGTGACATCTTGTTTTTGGATCAGTGAAAGCCATTTTGGATTTCTGGCTTTCAGAACTGTAAAAGAATAAATGTGTGTTGTTTTAAGTTATCAGGTTTATGGTATTATGTTAAAACAGCCATAGTAAACGAATATGCTTGCCTTTAAGGCTAATGTAAAAACAATAACAATAACAAAAAAACAAAAAAACTTTCACCAAAGTAATTATCCAAATAGACAGGGAGGTAGAATGGGGTGGGGAGGGGATGGGGGTATGGGGGAGAATTAAAATCATTTCTTCAATTAAATAAATTAAAAAAAACAAAGTAATTACCCAAGTGACAGCTTGACGGTGGTTTAGGTGGAAAAACAAAACATAAGGAGGTCTAGTCAACAATGTTTTCTAAGATACCATCAATTCACTCATGCATCACATGAAATCATTCACACTGTTTTTAAAGAGGGAAAAACTTAACTATTAAACAAAAAAGTTATTTCTGCCTGAGGATATGCACTCAATTTTAGCCTAATTTAAAAAGATTCAATTTACTTACCTCATCCCATTCTAAAATAAAGCTTTGGATTTTAGAACCATTGTCACTAGGTGCCTAAAACAAACAAAATGAGTACAAATTAGTACTTCTGTAAAAGATATTGTGATGATCTAATCTAAGGAATCTACGCTGTTGCAGATGTTTTCTGTGACATACTTAGCCCTAGAAAAATTTGCAGAGAATACAGAAATGTATGTATTGTATTCCCCATAATCCTCTTAAATACAAGGAAAGAAAACAAAACAAGAGGTTATTCAAGTTTTTCTAAACATTGAACTATCTCTTTTAGCAACAACTATCTTAACTTTTATAATCCTTAAAAAAAAAATCACTTGGCCTTTCATCAGGTTTTATCAACTTTAAGCCCCTAAAATCGATTCTGGCATTTTCATTAAAACTCACCTTACAATCTAAGAGTAATATTGTACATTTCATCAAAGAGTGAAAGAACTAGGGTGTTGAAAGGAACTCCAAGAGGGCATACTGTCTGGATCTTCACTTCTAGACTCAATGTGCCAGTTACCTAAGACTGCTAATTCAACAATCTGTTAATCATCACTCTCCCTTGGCATTTTATTCCAGCATTTAATCAGTCAAGAATTTCAACCTTATTCTTTCTACATTTTTAACCTATTTCCTCTTTAGTCCTCACTTGGATGCAGAACTGTGATCACTACTGTCCTTATAATAATAACTTCATCTATTTGAAGATAATTGACTGGAAGAGTTCTCTTATCAGAATTAAATAATCTTAACTTTTTAAATAGTTCTTCAGAGAACTTCTGTAATTTTCTGGACTCTATCTAGTTTTATATAATATTGCCAACTATGTAAAACAGCAATCAAGAATCATTAAGTTTTTAATAGAATCTTTTATTACATGGGTTAGTTGTTGAACAGATCTTGTATTTAAAATTTTTTTAAATTATAATTTTCAACTGGTTAGCACGAGCAACATTTGCTATGTAAGTTACATTAATACTCACTGACTGGCACAGCAGTGGCAGTTAAAAGTGACTATACAGAGAAAAGGGCAGAGGAAAAATCCTTAGGAAACTCCAACTCTTATACAGCAGGGGAAGAGAATCCAAAGAAAGAGAAGGTAGCCAAGTTTCAACAGGAAGTGAGTAGTGTAAAAATATATTTCCCCAGAGTAAATGACTTGACTGTGTTCTAGTCTAGTTGCTAAAGTCTCACATTTACTTTGCTTAATTTCTTTTACTTCTTTGTGAGGCTGTTAAAACGTCCTGTGACCTATACTCCATTTTTTCTTTGAGTTAGAGGGAAACTATAACGTGTAAAGTGTTTTACTTTGATCTCACTTAATACTCACATCAACTCTATGAAGTACTATTATCCAACCGTACAAAAGAGAAAAGGAGGCTTTAAAGAGTGCGAATAAGTTGCCCCAGATCACAGGGTCATTAAGAGTGGAGCGGAACTAAATTTGGTCTATCTGATACAAAATCAGTGCTCCTATCCATCAGTATTCCAGGGGCCAAGCAATAGAAGGTTTGCCCAGAAACTAGCAATATTAAGAGTAAAAGAGCAACCTCAGTCAACTTGCTATAATCGCCATCCACTAGCAATTTTAAACAATGTCGGTTGATAAAGTACTTCTCTCAATTACCACTGCATGCCACTGTTCTTATACCATGTTAATTTCCATAGTAATGTTTTTAGATTATATGAGGCAGCAAAGTCAAAAGTCACTAAAACGATGCTAGTTGTCTTCAACTTTAAAATTAAATACCAATAGTTAATATGTTTATTATTATCCAGGTATTGTACTATAGGCTTTACAGATACTATCTGATAACCCTCCCAACAACTGTGAGGTATAGTCATGCACTGCTTAATGATGGAGAAATATTCTGAGAAATGCATTGTTAAGTGATTTTGTCATCGTGCAACCACTAGAGACTGTATTTACACAAACCTAGATAATATAGCCTACTATACATCTAAGTTATACGGTATAGCATGTACGAACCTGTACAGCATGTTACTGTACAAAACAACAGGAGATTAAATGAAGCACAAGTGAAAATGATGCAATTAAGAGATGTAAACACAAGATATATTAGGCTGCTGCTGGAGTAACAGGGTATGCTGTTTTATAGCAAACTTTTCTTTTAATAAGTAGAAAGAGTATACTCTAAAATAATGGTAAATAGTATAGTAAATACATAAACCAGTAACAGTCATTTATTATCATTATCGAGTATTATGTACTGTACATAATTTTGTGTGCTATACTTTTATACAACTGGCAGTGCAGTATGTTAGTTTACACCAGCATTACTATAAATACGTGTATAATGTGTTACATTATGACTTCATGACAGCTATGGTGTCACTAGATGATAAGAATTTTTCAGCTCTGTTACAATCTTATTGGGACCACTGTTGTACATGTGTTCTGTCACTGACAAAAACATCATTACGTAGTGCACAGTTGTATATCACATTATTCCCAATAACCATAACAACAATGTCTAACTTTTTCCTCAACCATACTGATTACTGTGTGTGTATCCTGGACCATTTCTAGAAGGGTGCAAGCCTGGGCAATCTGTATGGGTAACTAAGAGGTAGCACTTGATTAGGCCTACGTCTTGTATAGGCCTACTGAGATACTGTTAAAGATAGAAATTTCAAAATTCAATTGAAATTATCAGAATAAAGAGGAGTACCCTAGAAAAATCTCAATCTTCATGAAGGGCACTGGGCTCCTACCCCAATTGCCCTATCAAAGTAAAGTGCCTTAGCATACAGATAAATGAAATGCTATTCCAAGTGACATGAAATAAAATTAGTCATACTTACCAATATGTATACACTTGTCTAATTAATGTGTGCTAATGATAGTTTTTAAGTATACAAAGCATCTAATATCTTCAGAAGAACTGGGAACTAACAAGCTCTGAACAAGTAGTAAGCTCCCAATATTCAAAAGCTTTCAGAAAGAAAGCTAGGCCTGGTTTTTGCTCTTGAGGTAAGAGTAGATAATTAAATCAAAATACGTAGTTATTTTCTCGCTGCAAATCAATGGTTGCTATTAGGGGTGGTATCTTTTAGAAGATGTTCTGAAATTTTGTGGGGGGTATTTTTGATCATCACAGTAATGTCAGGAGGAGGAGGAACTGATGATCAGCGGGGTGGGGATCTAGGATGCTACCAGTTCCTATAGAGTGTAGGACAATCAGAACAATAAATAATTGTTCTCTTCCTCTAGAAAAGACTTCTGGCTATCCTACTGGACATCTATGTAGGTGACATATCTGTTTATAATTATCAGAACCTAGAACCTAATTCCATTTTACAATGTATTTTTTTTTGTACAGTTTAAACAGTTACTGAATTTTCCCAAAATGCAACTACTGTGCAATCTGGAAAAGACTGTACTTAATTTTGCTCAGCAATTTCCCAAGACCTATATATCATTTCAGCAAATCATGTCACCAATGACAATGCTGTCTGTGGTATCTGAATTACCAATTCTATTTCCAGTATCTGTCCAGTTCATTATATCTTGTGTAGCTAGGTCCAAACATTCACATGTTGAAATATGCATTATTCTATTAAAAATAATTTTGTTCCTCATTTAAGGCATCATATTGATATTTTAAAAACCATGAGTCTAGTTATTATAAATCTCATTTAGGATAAAATTCAGGATACAAAATCATTGTTATAAAATATTATAAAAAGGAGTAATAAACTTGAGAATTATTGTTGTGACACTCAATATCATCAACATGTCCAGTATAATAAGAACTGCTAACTATAAGTCAGGCTTGTCTGCTATATTTACATATAGTAAGAAAAACCAATAAGTGTTATTTTAAGATATAAAAAAACAAATGACTATTTAATAAATATAAAGAGTAAGAGCAAGTTAGCGTAAAGCTCTTGTCTCCAAAAACAATTGAAATTTAATTTTACAGGGGGAAAAAAAAGAAAATAAATGCCCAGTTGGAAATATTTTAGAGAATGCTCTTACCTTCCATTGCAAAGTGAGTGAATTTTTGGTCCGATTGGCTATTCTTGGTGGATTAGGTATGTCAGGTTCACAGCTTAAGGTGGTAAAGCTTTCAGCTTCTGAAGGAGTTCCCTTTATAGAGTTGTATTCTGCCTGTACTCTGTGGTAATAAAATAGTTTACTCCTACAGAATTATTATATCCTGCCTTTCAATAGCATCACCTTTAAGTACTTGCAAGTTAGAATGGTGCCCCCCAAATATTTTAGTGAGAAAATATACATAAGTAAAAAGTACATAATTAAATTTTAAATTGTGACATAACTGTGTCTGTGCAATATGTATTTGCACACAGGCATACAAACAGTACCAAGCGCGCCCATACGTGGGACAAGTTTCCAGAAACAATATCCTTAACTAGGGTAATATACTGATACTTTCTATTCCACTTGATTATATTTAATTTTTAAAAATGCTGAATATAACCTACAAAATTAATTACATGATTCAATAATAGCTGCAATCCACAGTTTGAAAAATACTAGGTTGGACAATACTTTGGGTTCATCATAGGAAGTATAATTGAAAACTTAATAGTTTAATAGGAATAATTCTAACCACAAATGTTCTTTTTAAAAATGGAGGTGACTGACTAAATGCATTATATTGATGCCAACCAGAGAAATCTCTGGAGTCTATAAAATTTTCATAAATTACAATGGAAGACATATGCAGAGTAAAACAGTATCTACGTTATCCCTATTCAGTGTGAAATTCTAAGTGTTTTATTATCGCAAACTCTTTCCAAAATAGGATGTAGTAAAAACATGTAAGTACAAGCCAAATATTTATGATTCTGTTTTGTAAAAATTTCAAAAGCTGGGACAATTATCTAGTGCTAAGCTAGATACTGTAGACATAATACATAATATCTATACATAATATCTATATATTCATTCTAATCCCGAGGTCCTACGAACGGGGTGATACAACCCTTCAATATAACATGAGTTAAATGTTTTATTTTTTGGAGAAAGTGCTGATAATTGCACCAAAAGAAAAACCGAAGTCCACAAAGTCCATGTTTTTAATACAAAGTTAATAATTAAATTATATTCTAGATTTTTAAAGAAAGATTAAAAATAAAACTACCTATGCTATATCATATAAAAAGCAACACACAGGAGCTCCTTACTTTGCATGGTAATCCATAGCTGGCTTGAGATCATTTAAAGTGACACTTGTTTCTTCTCCTCTGGGGGAAAAAAGGAATATTTCATTGCCTGATAAATAAAGCATTTCCAGAGGGTATGCATTATGTACACTAAAGTACTTTATGAAATTACACTGCTTCTTACTTTACCAACTGTGACCATATTCAAATTCTACTAATGTGGAATCTATGTAATTAGGACATGTGCCAAACTTAAGTATGTATCTACATACCACTTTAAAACAAACAGGTGTGCTTAGCAAATCAACTGTGTAAGCCAGACTTTTTTTGAGTGGAGTTAGGAAAGATATTTAGCTTACTGAAGAAATAGAACCATTTTCGATTATTTAAAAATCCATTTTGCACATAGCTAAAATGTGAAATAACGTATGTACTACTGAAACCAAAACTACCAAATTTTTACAAGGAGTCTGTCACTATTGTATTTTATTAGAATATAACATGGAACTTCATTTAAAAGGTTAGTTTAATGAGTAGATAAGAAAAACAGTGAATCATAATTTAAAGTAAAGGATTTCTCATGGCCACTATTACTTTTTTAAGCACAACAGTACATACTCATCTTAATATTATCATAATACAACTATTACTTGGTATGTAGCCAACAAACCAGTCTGTTTTCTATTTCTTTTTTTAAAATCACTGTTCTCTGTTCCATTCCCTTCAGCGGAGTTTCTCTCCTCTCTACTTTATAGGGTTCTTTCCTCTCACCCCCAGTACTCTCCTTGCTTTCCAGCTATCCTGTTTCTCAAATCAAAGTCAGTAAATATCATGAGAAAGAAAACATGTCTCATTGGTGAAAATATACTTTAATGAATTAAGCAGTTTAGGCAGTTGCAGGAGCATCCTTAGAGAGAGACTTTGACTGGTCTAGAGGAAAGGAAGTGACTATGACTAATGTTCCTCTTGGGCTCTCCGGTCAGGCTGTACATGGAGATAAAATCCTTCCTCTTAGCAAGCAACCACAGCTAACTAGAAACAGCCATTAACACACACACACACACATGCATGTATGCACAAAACCCTTTAGCTTGATGGTCTTTTATCCCCTATTTACTCCTTAGGTAGATCTGTCTCATCTAAGAAAAATGAATAGAACAAACACAAGGAAGTCTCTCAATAGAGATAAGACATTTTTATTGCCTTATATTACTAGATGATAGTAACTGGGTAGTTTCATTTTCCTCTCTTCCCTATACTAGCTATTTTTTGAAAAAAGATTCCAAGAAGGTTGATGTACCCAGTATTCTGCCTTGTTTACAATCTTTCTGGTGCTTAAAAGATAACTAATAATCAACTTTACTCTCTATTTTTTTTCATTAGAATAGTAACTTTTATATGAATAAGGACAGAAAAATAATTTATTTTACAACTGTCAATCATAAGCGTCACAATCATAAGAGCCACTCTGACTCTTTCTAAGGTTTCTTGGTATATAATAAATACACTTTTGAACCAAGGAAAGAGAACTATGATAGGTTTTCAAAATATGATTATTAACAAACCGACAAACAAATGAAGAACAAGGTACTAATTTCATTTTACAATAGATATGAGTTTGTACATATAAGGATTAAATCCAACTCTTTAGAAGAGTAATATCACATTTCATGAGTTCACAATCTAAGAGTTCTCTATCTCTGGTCCTGGCTTCTAAATACTACAATTTATATTTATGCCTCAGGAATATGTGAATAGAGAAACATTAGGGAGCCTACTAAAAAATAAAAAAGCTGAATGTGGCCAATAAAAACAACTATTCCAAGGGCTTGCAGACAGAAATGTGTATATCTGGCATCTGAAGTATTTACATTGAAATCACTATCACTGTTCAATTTATAAATTCAAAATAAAAGCATGAAGAGAGAAAAATAGACAAAATTAGTATTAAGTTTTTATATGATAAACCATAAACTTACATAATGGGAGGGAGTAAAAACGTAACAAATACCTACGCATATACACTTTTATATTTCCCATCTTTTCCAGTACTTGAGACCAGAATTTCATAACTACAGAGTTCTGGTACGGTAGTCTCAACTGTTTCACCGTTAATGAAGCTGGAAGGAGGTGACCAGGTAAGTACTACTGTCCTTGCCTGGATGTCCGAGGCCTGCAAAAACAGTATTTAAAACCTTTTTGAAATACTGTAGTGTGCACAATGAACAGTGAAAAATCTAATGCTGTTTCAAGACTGGACCTTACAAAACTATTAGTATAAACACCATAAACAGTCAAAAGAAAGAATGGAATAAAAAACCCGCGTGTAACATATTAGAAAGGGTTCATTTTTTCCATTTATAAAGTGTCTTATAATAAGAAACAGACAAAAAACTCAAGAGAAAAATAAGGAAAGGAAAGGGACTGCCTAAGACATATAAATATAAATAGATTATATATGAAGAAATGTGCGACTGTATTCATAATTAAATAAATGTAAATTAAAATAAGATACCACATTTTATCCACCAGCATGTGAGGATTCAATTCCATATACTCCATTTTATGGAAGAAGAAAAGATTCAGAAAGGTTAAGTGACTTGTCCCAGGTTACTCTACTCCTGAGTGCACAGCTCAGGCTGAGACTAGTGTGATCTCCCCCACACATAGCTCTTCAGTCACACCCGTGAGCTTTTCTCCTTTTTCTTTTTCTTTCGGTTCCTTACATGTGCCATATTCAGTTCCTTACAAATGCTGGTCAGCGTTTCCAATCCTGTCCCCGCATACCCCGACAGTGCCCAACCACTACTTTTTCTTTAAATTTCAGTTCAATTATCCTTCCTTAGGCAAATTTCTTTAACATCCCTGTTAAGATCTAGTGCCCCTATCATAGTCTTATAGCACTCTCTCTCTCTGTTTTGACACTCCACAGATATAATTTTATATTCACTGCATGATGCTTACTCTACTAAAGTTCTGAGGGCAGGGGTCATGCCTGTCTATCCTTTGCTTTCCATTCTATCTCCAGCTTCTAAGAACAACATTTGGCATTTCGTAAATATTTTTGGAATGATTAAGTGAATGAAAACATTTAATTTGGTATTCTGAATGGACTAGAGCATGTAAAAACAACACAAAAATAGCAAAAAACCCTGATCTGTACTTCATAGCTCACAATAAAAAAGGCATAGCTACCCAAACTGTAAAAAAAACAAAAACAAAGCAAAACAAAACCATCGGCATTACTTTGTTTTATAACACAGAGATTATTATTTTATTAAATTACATCTTCCTCATAATATTGGGCAAGAAATTTTCTAAAAGAATTGTTTTAAGCTTTATATGCCTGAAAAATTATACTTTTTAATATTTTATACTGTAACAAATACTGCTAGCATTAGCTATTCTGTCATACAAATAATTCTATTAAGGTTATCGAATTACTTTTCTAGTTAATCTAGTGATATACATTTGTACACACACACACACACACACACGCACACACAATCTTGGAAGGATAATGCTTGAATTTCAATCCCAATTTCAATACTACTTATTAAACCTACTTTTGCTTCAGTTTCCTCATCTGTAATATACGGAAAATAGTACAAAGAATTGTAGGAATAAAGAAAATAATGCATATATGTATTCAAAGCATTTTGGACAGTCTGACACTAGTAAACTTGTTTTAGCTATTATTATGAAATCATTCTGTATATGTTTACATTAATTTACATGCATATACTCAATTCTTAAGAGAAAACAAATTAGAATAAAAGAAAACTAGAGCATCCAAATCCATTATTTAGGGTTGTCAGAAAAAACTAGGACCACAGGAGCCTATTAGATTAGTAAACATCTTACTCGACCTTACTAAAATGGGGTAAAATTTAAAGGTAACCCTTTGTGGAGAAGGTGTTAACAGTAACAATCTTTTCTAATCTGTTCTTGTATAAAAATTAAGAGCAAAGTATTTTTGGGTAACTTCGTAAAAAATATTTTAGCATGGATTTTTTGGGGGGACAGGTAGAGCTTTTTGTTCTGTAAACCAAAAAATATTTTTATCGATGTTCAATAAATGGCCTTATCCTGGCTGAAAAAGCTCTACTTTCCCCACCACATCATGTATTATTTTTCCCTCTTCTTTACTATACTCCAGTGATAACGGTTGTTCCTATCTGGCAAACTTGTCATGCTTATTCCTGTTCTTCTTCTTGTTCCTTCCAACTTTTGTACCTTTTCTAACTCTTTAAAGGCTCAGAGCAAGCTTTCTTGATTGCTCTATTTAAATAATTTCCCTCTCCTCAGTGCTCATAACATCACCCTATTTCTGTAATAGCACTTTTTACAATCCCACGATTTTGTTTGTATATGTTTTTTATTTACTGGCATATAGTAATAGCTCAATACATATTTTGATTGATTGTCATGTCAAATATTTTGATTGAATAAGTAACTACATAACTCTTCAAAGAATAATGTAATAACAGAAAGATTGCTAAGGCATAACACAGTAAGTGAAAAAAGCTTGCCACAGAGCAACAGGATAACCTTTTTTTCATAGAGACAAAGGAAAAAGTTTATATTTTGGTGGATGGACACATATAAACGAACTGAAACAAATCTATTTTTACGCTCTCTGTATATATGCATTACTTACATACTTTAACATATTAATTATAAAATATCTGAGATTCAAATAATCACTGACACTTCCATTGGCTTACTTTAAAAATGGAGTAAAGTTGTAGCTCTTTAAAAAGCAGAGAAAGAAGAAGACTGATCTGAACAACTACTGTAAAATTTTGTTTTCCTTCTAATCTTATTCTAATTTGTTCTAAAGCCTTTTATTCATAAGGCTATAATAATCATGGTGTCCAAATAGTTTGATCTCTAGCATTTTTCCCTACAAAAGCATCTTCGCATGTTTTTGCAGTCTTCAAACCACATTTTTAAAATGGCTATATCATTCTGGCCAGTAAAAACATTCCAATTTATTTACTTATTCCTTTGTTTTGTTTTTATTACTATTAGTACTACAACATACATTTTTGTTTGTGTAGCTTTTTATTCAGAAACAGGACCTCACAGAGGTCAGAGAAGTTTAATTTATATTTCTTTTGGTTACTAGTGAAGACCCTTCTGAGATCTTAACAGGTCTAAAAAATACAACTGTATTTTAACTTTACTTAATATTAACATTAACTTTACTTAATATTAATCTTTGCCATATGTGATGTAAATATTTTTCCTACCAGAATGAGAACCTTTATGTAGGCTACTTTTAAAATATGCAGAAAATTTTATGTAGCCAGTTCTGCTGCCATGCCTTTTTCTGAGTTCTTCGATTACATCTACACTTGCAAATCATCGAGAATTATTAACTTTCTTCCCGAAGTCTGATTTTTTTTAACTGTTTTTGCATATGGAGTTAACCTAATACATTTTATATGGAAATCATACAAATGAGTTTTTAAAAACTGGTAATTAATTGTATCCACATACTTTGTTAGATCTTTGCCTGGTTCAGTGATTTTCAATGTTATTTAGTGTATATTAAATATTTGTTTAAAAAATGAATTCTTGGTTGTATATTCCGCTTCACTGATCAACATTTCTTTCCTTATTTCGGATCTATATGGGTCCATTATTGACCTCATATTCCTTATGTAAAGTTTTAAGTAAGGCCTGAATAAAAAGATACCAAAATCCTATATGGATACACTAAATATAATGTAAAGAAAATACATGAGATACTTACCACTGGTTTGACAATGGTGGAAAGAAGTGCTTCAAAAGCCTTAGTTTCTTCATCTTTTTCTTAAAAAAAAAATTTTTGAATATTAAAAAAAAAAAGAGCTTAAATGCAATCAAACCCCGCTCCCTCTACAATATGTCTTCTGAAACTAGGTTAATATGAGATTTTTATTTTCTAGTTTTTTACTCCTTAGTTCATACTCAGCAGTTTGTGGCTCTTCAGGATTCTTCTGCTTTAGTTTCTATTTCCATTTTAACCAGGATTACTAATTATAATGCCACTATATATATATGTATGTATATGTATATATACACACACATATGTACATACATGTATATAACCAGTCAATAAGTTTTTCTTATAAAAGTATATTTTTATTCATAGTTATAAAAAATACTTTCTCTCTGCAAAGTTCTCATTTGCTAATCTTCTATCTCTTAATGACAAGTTAACTGAGTTATCTGTTTCATGACATGCCTTAATTGTGGTTCCCAAAACATGAATATAATCGACTTGACCATAACTTATAGCCCCCACTGATATATCCAAAACTTTAGATTAACTCTTCCGAAACATCAGTGCTGAAAAAGAATGATCAGGAGGTCTAAAAAATATGAGAGACCATTTCTGTAAATGTTAATAAACAAGACATGAAGCCATTAAAGCAATGCTGGTGGGGAATGGAAATTTTAAAGAAAAGGAAGTAGTACTCAGAGTTCATATAGTAAAAGTCACAGGTTAAAGGAAGGATCCAAGGGAAACATGGGAATTTTAAAAGAACTTTTGAAGAAAGAAATGGAGAATACTCTATCCTAACTATAGAGTATATTGATAGATTGGTGAATGACATAACTATTTGCTATAAGAGACTTACATATAAAGTCGGGAAAAATAAAGAGTTTTAATAAAAACCTGCACGGCTTTATCAAAGGCCCAGAAAGAGAAAAAAAGGAAGCTGGATGAACTTTAAGTTTTCCTATCAAGTAGAAATTTCTCTTAGTTATTAAATTTTATGATATAGGTAAAATTACTAATTTGAGTTTCACCTAAAATCATCAAAAAGAAGCACCCTAGTAATAATTTATGTTCTAAAACATTTTCTCACATTTAGGAAGTATTAGGCTATTAATCTAGTTTATTTGGAGCATGACAAAATGACTAAAAGGTTAGAATATACTTTTAGTAGGTTAAATATTGATGAAAAGTACCAGGAAGAATGGCTGAGTAATTTAAACAATTACCTTCTATTTCTGTATCAATTTGTGTGCCACCTTTTCCTTTCCCTGACTTGTTCCTTCCCGATCCTGTGTTTACCCCACTAGCATTCTGCCCTTTTATAAGTCCATTATGTTCATTTATGGGAGAAGGGCATTTCTGGGGTGATGATGGTGGACTGCTCATTTTATCTTTCTGTGTTCCTTGACGATCCTTTAATTTTTTCTGCAAACGTTCATATGTTTTACTAGATCTTTCATCTCTAAAGTTGGACCTTCCATGTGTAGAATGAGCATCTAGGAAGAAATTAAAAAAAACATTAAATCTATCATCATAATTATATAAAACAAAATATTTCAAAGAATAATTTTGCAAAAAAAGCTATTTCTGTGTCTCTATCAACTGACAGAACCAAGCTTTGCAATTTGATTATAATTATCTCTCTTTCTTTCAAATAAATTTATAGAGATGTTCTTTCCTTTTCCCAACTATTGTTCTCCATAGAAACAGCTTGGTGGTATGCTATGATTATCACAGGTGGGGAATAAGACCTGAAGTGAGTTGTGTACAGTTTGTCTCTTTTACACTTTTGAAGCCATTACCTTTAGCATCTCTTTCAACTTCAAAAATGTAAAATAGGTAAAAAGAAAACCACTGTCTGCCTGAATTCCTTTATGATTCAAAAAACAAATCATCATTAAAAAATAAAGTTTTAGGAATTAGCAAAAAAAAAAAGTAAACGGTTTACTAATAACAATCCAGGTACAAAGTATTACATTTTTAGATACTGTAAACTCAAGGTTGTGATTTAGAAAAATGAATTCATTCCAATAAAATATAATAAAATCCATATATTCAATAAATGTGGTTAAATCAATTGTCCTCAGAGTTTTATTTTAAATTTAAAATTTGTAACAAGAAAAATATTTTTTAAAAGTCTCAAAAATCTCAGTAAAGTTTTAATTTATCAGTGCTTTAAGAAAATTAGTATAATATTCTTGAAATGAGCATTATAAAAATACATACAACAACATTAGACTAAAGGAATTAGACTATTTACATGTAAAAGAATGAGTTTGGACCCTTACTTCACAACATATAGAAAAATTAACTCAAAAAATGAGTCAAAGACCTAACTGTAGGCACTAAAACTATAAAACATATAGAAGAAAACAGGTGTAAGTCTGCATGACATTTGATTAGATAATAGTTTCTTAGATATGACAACAAAAGCACAAGCAATCAAATAAAAAATAAATTTGACTTCATCAAAATTAAAAATGTTTCTGCATCAAAAGGTATCATCATGAAAGTGAAAAGACAAATGGGAGAAAATCTGCACATCATGTATCTGAAGAGAGACTTGTATCCTGAATACTTAAAAAACACAACTCAACAATAAAAAGACCCAATTAAAAAATGGATGAAAGATTTGAATAGACATCTCTCCAACAAAGCTATATGAAGTACCAATAATCAAATGAAAAGATGCTTATCACCTGTAGTTATTAGGGACAAGTAAATCAAAATCATGAGGTAAAACTTCACACTCATCAGAATGGCTAGAATCAAAAGACAGACAACAAATTTTGGCAAAGATATGGGGAAATTAGAGCCCTCGTACATTGCTGGTAGGAAATATAAAATAGTGCAGTCACTATGGGAAACAATTTTGCAGTATCTCAAAAAGTTAAATGCAGAATTACCATATGAGCCAGCAATTCCACTCTTAGGTATATATCTAGGAGAAATAAAAACATACGTCTACACAAAAACTGTATACAGATGTCATAGCATCGTTATTCATAATAGACAAAAAGTGGAAAGAACCAAATGTCCATCAACTAATGAATGGATAAATAAATTTACATTTACATAATGGAATATTTTTCAGCCATAAAAAGGAATGGAACACTAATCAAGCTTCAACAGTGGTCTCCAACCTTTTTGGTACCAGGGACCCATGCTCCTATGAGAATCTAATGCCTGATAATCTGAGGTGGAGCTCAGATGGTGATGGTAATGCTGGAGAGTGGCTGCAAATACAGATGAAGCTGTCCTCGCTTGTACACTGCTCACCTCCTGTTGTGCAGCCTGGTTACTAACAGGCCACGGACCGGTACTGGTCTGCAGCCTGGGGATTGGGGATCCCAGTGCTACAACCTTGACATAAAACTTGAAAACAATAAACTAAGTGAAAAAGCTAGACACAAAAGGCCACATAAACATACACATTGTGTGTATATTTATATGAAATGTCTAGAATAGGCAAATCCAGAGACAGAAAGTCGATCAGAAGATGGAGTAAAGGAAATTAGGACTGACTGTTAATGGGCAAAGAGTTTCTTTTTGGGATGACAGTGGTAGTGAATATACTAAAAACCAGTGACTTGTATACTTTAAAATGCTGAATTTTGTTATGTGAATTATATCTCAATTAAACAGAGGAACTGTAATTAGTACATAGTTTTTAAATGTAGTTATCAAAATGTTTTTATATTTCATTACTGAAGATAAAATAATAAAGCAACAATGGGGATGGGAGGATAAAGAATATGTAGTAGAAAGAACAGGAATTTTATTATCAAAAAGATCTGAGAGAGTTAAAATCCTCAGCAATGAACTAGCAGTGACCTTGCAGAAATTACTTAACATTTCTGAGCCTCAGTTTCTTCATCTGTTATTAAGGCTTAAGTGAGATAATAGATTATGATGAGCGCAGCGTCTAAGCAAAGTTCAGGCTCAATTCTGGTAGTTGATGACAGTGAGATGTTGGATTAGGTCTTACTTTGGGAATCCATATAAAATGTGCATGGAAAGGGTCATGGAGGCAGCTACTGGTTATAAAACTACTGTCCATTATTAGGATCCAGTGGTAAATTCCTTGGCTCATAACTTCAAATTCAATATGACTTTTGTCTTCCACCACTGGGTAGCTAGGTTTTAGATTTCGATTCTTTGTAGATTTGTATGCTTCATTTTCCTTCATACCATTGTGAATCATAGTCATGTATTCTAATGAATATGCCCCTGAGGAACAATGGATTTTAACGATGCAAAACAGTAGTAACTGTAACATCTAGTTTTTTCTTAGATTTTCTCAAACACATTTAAAAAAAATAAGTCAATTTAGCAGTAAGAAAATAGAAGAGACTGATTCGTACTATTAAGCTCTCGCTACTCAAAACTATGTTTACTGTATGAGCTTCACCTGGGAGTTGGTTAGAAATGTATAAACTGAAAACTCACTCAGACCTACGGAATCAATATGCACTACCTGGGCAACAGAAATAAGTTTGAAAAATATATATAATATAATATATATAATGTATCTACTACTTACAGGTTGCGCCGCATATTTAAAATTTTGTATTTAGAGTTATTTCTTCTACAAAATTACTAAGCATCAAGGGCAGGTACTGCCAAGTTCACGGGAAACAGTGATGAATAAAACAGATTCAGTTCTTAGGGGGGTTACAGTCAAATAAGGGAGAAAGTCATACAAAAGACAACAAAAAAATCAAAGTGTATTAAAATTTTGTGAAAGAGACAAACAGGTTTCAGTGCTAGAGACTGATAAGGCAAGGTCATAGATGGTTCCTCTAAAAGCTGAAATCTAAAGGGAAAAAAAGAGCCTCCCAAGGATAAGGGGAGGAGAGCATTCCTGTTAGAGAGAACACCATGTGCAGAGGCACTGAGGCAAGAAAGAGCTTGGAGGTTATGAAAAACTGAAGCGAGGAAGTAGAGACAAGTGGGACAAGGCAGTCAGAGGCTAGAGTACAGAGCCTTGTCCAGGGCAGTGGTTTGCAATCAGGGCCAATTTTGGTTCTCAGGGGTCATTTGGCAATGTCTGGAGATATTTTTAGTTGTCACAGCTGGGTGGGGTGAGGGGAGGGCTGGAGTTGTATGCTATTGGCATTTAGTGGGTAGAGGAGAGGGATTCTGCTAAACTACCTACAAAGCATAGTCCTGTCCCCCACACCAAAGACTTATCTGGAAGGCTGTTGTTGCAGTTATCCCAACAAGAGCTGATGGTGGACTAGATCTGAGTAGCAGTGTAGAAAAAAACAGATAAACTTCTAAAAATAAAACTAATACCAAATGATGTAGAGAAATCAAATTTTACCATTTGGTTTTCACTTGAGCGAATTGAGTGGACAGTGGTATCACGTATTGAGATGAAGATTACAGAGAAAAGGTTCTATAATTGAGATTTATATTTTAGATATGCTATAACTGAGTTGAATGAACCATTTAAGTGAAGTTATCAAAAAGGCAGTTAGAAACATAAGGCTGGGGGCTCAGAGGAGATATTATGGTGAAGATACAAATTTGAAAGCTGTTAGTAGATGGTCTTTAAAGCCATAGCATCAGATTATTATTTTATGTGTGTGGCTGCCTATTCTTCCCAACAATTTATTAACTCCCTGAAGGCAGAGGTCATGTCTTATCTTTTTTTTTTTTATTTTGCAACAGAACCTACTAAATTTGACTACTGGTATCACAGCCTTTAGGATTTAACATGGGGGTTATTATTCCCGGCTAGAAATTTTCTTCAGAGCCTAGACAGCAGAACAGAGAAGACCTCTTGTTTGAATGCATCCCCACTAAATATTGCTACATGATATTAAGTTATTTCCCTCTCTTTGATCTTCTGTTTACTCATCTGCCTTGAAGGATGATCATGAGGGTGAAATACTTAACGTAGTGCTTGGGTAACAGAAAATGACTGTGATATTGCTATCATTTTTTTGTTTCTTTTATATAATATGATAACAGTATTTTTTATATCCAAGCAAAGAACAGCCAACTCCATAAAACAGGAATATTTTTAGATGTCTTACCTACATCTCCATATACTTGTGAAGATTGATACTGTGACATATACTGTGTTGCCATGTCTCCAGCTCCAGTCACTGGTGAGTACATGTGGCGTGGTGGAGGGGGCATCATAGCTGGGACAGGAATGAAACCTGGCAGAGGAGGATGTGGAGAACGATGGATGACTGTGTGACCACTAGGATGAAACTCTGGTGCCTGAGGAACCACAACAACTCTTCGAACACCATTGTCTTCGATAACCTGTAAAATGAACATTAGATTAAAAGTTTCTTCCACAGGATGTAAGTAATTCTTTCAAAATATGTTAGAGTAAGAATTTTTACATCATTACAAGTTAATTAAAAAATATTACAGAATCAACATGAAAAGACTTTATTAAATACATTAAGTACACATGAATTAGCATTGAACAACATAGATTTTGGTATGTAATGCAATATAAATCTTAAAACAGAGAATAGCTAAATAGTAATATAAACAAGCTATGATATTAGGTATTTATCTTTTGTGTTTCCTGAATTTAGTGATAAAGTAAAAATGAAGGGGGACTCAAGAGAATTTTATGGGTGGGAGTTGGAACTGGACCCAGACTCCTAAGGTAAACCATATACTGAATTTAGGTACAAAATTCTTATGATCATGACCAGTACAATTTTAAGAGGTGAAGATCATTTCAAGAGAGACAAACACCTACTATATTAACTCTCAGTTAAGAAAAAAATTCGTGGCTTTGAGTCTTGGAAATTACACATTTTTAAATAGGGGTCATACTGTGGGAAAGGATTTTTTTAAAAAAATGACAGATTTATTCTCTTTGAACCTCACTGGAGCAGCAAGGGCATATAAAAAAGCCTAAAAGGATATAGGATTTTATCTCAAAATTTGGAATCTCTCTAAAATAGGGCCCTTATCTTTTTAGGCTTAAATGTTTACTTTTGAGGTATAAAAAATGGATAATACTTTTCCTAAGAAAAACAGAAAATGATTAAAATGTAAAGTGCTAACTTTAAAATCAAATCCTAATATTTTCAGGAAAAACAAGTTTTATTACGGTTAAGAATAGCAAATTTTATAGGCTCAAAATGGATTATAGACTTAAATGTAAGACCCGAAATCATAAAACTTCTGGAAGAAAACAGAGGCAGTAATATCTCTGATATTGTTAATAGTAATTTATTTTTGGACATACCTCCTTGGACAAAAGAAAAGAAAAAATAAACAAATGAGACTATATCGAACTAAAAAGATTTTGCACATCAACAAAACAAAGACACTTGACTGAATGAAAGAAGATATTCGCTTATGATATATCTGATAAGTGGTTAATATACAAAATATATAAAGAACTCATATAACTCAACGAGAATAAAACAATCCACTTAAAAAATGGGCAGAAGACCTGAACAGATATTTCTCCAAAGAGGAAATACAGATGGCCAACAGACATATGAAAAGGTGCTCAAGGTCACTAATCATCAGAGAAATGCAAATTAAAACCACGATGACATATCACCTCACAGCTCTCAGAATGACTATCATCAATCAAAGAACAACAAGTGTGGCAACGATGAAGAGAAAAGGGAACCCTCATACACACTACTGGTGGGACTGCAAATTGGTACAGCCACTATGGAAAACAGTCTGGAGGTTTCTCAAAAAATTAAAAATGGATCTACCTTTTGACTCAGTAGTTGCACTTCTTGGTATCTATCTAAAGAAAACCAAAACAATAATTTGTAAAGATCTATGCACCTCTGTATTCATGGCAGTATAATTTACAATAGCTCAAAATATGGAAGCAACCTAAATGTCCATCAACAGGCGATTGGATAAAGAAGTTATGGTTCATATATACAATGGAATATTACTCAGCCATTAAAAAAGAAAAAACACATGAAATCCTACCATTCGCAATGACATGAATGGAACTACAGGTTATTATGCTGAGTGAAATAAGTCTGACAGAGGGAGATAAATACCATGTGATTTCACTTATATGCAGAATCTAAGGAACAAAAAGAACAAACTAATCAAAAACAGACTCACAAATATAGAGGACAATGTGGTGACTGCCAGAGAGGAGGGAGGCTGGGGAGCTGGGAGAAAGGGTGAAGGGTTAAAGAAGTACAAATCAGTAGCTGATAGATGATCACAGGGATAGGAAGCACAGCATAGGAAATGCAGTCAGCAGTAATGTAATGGCTAGGTGGAGAATGAGAGGAGAGAAAGAGCAATTAGGGGGATCGTTTATATAAACTACATAAATGTCTAACCAATGTACTGTATACTTGAAACTAATAATGAAATTTAAAATAATGCAAAAAATAATAATAGCAAATTTTGTATATAAACATATATGTACTCGGTAGGTCTAAAACACACTTGAGTAAAAATAAGCCTACATTACAAATTAATTATTGCTTTAGAAAGAAGAGTTTCTTTTAAATATCTATTAAACTATTCTTACCTGTTGAGAATGAAATGACTTGTCTGTAATATGGACTAGAAGACCAAAAGAATTCACTGCTTTTTATATGCTAGCTCCAAAATTATAATGCCTTGCTTCCAGCAAAATGGATGCCTCATATCCCACCTTTTTCCCTATTTAACTCAGTTCTCAGTTCTCAGACAAGAGATTGGTGCATATGACTGGTGGATACAAAATCGTATCTAAAGTCCTACCTGAAGAGAATCTGGAAACTATTTATAGTTTTTCAACCTGTAACCTACAGAAAGGGGCATCAGAAGGAGTATGGAATGAATTCTGAGTGGCCGAACCAGAGTGTCTGTCACAATATACTACTATCAATCAACTCTCTGACTCACAAATCTCAAATGACCCCATTTCTAATAGGATTATAGTTCATACTCTTTGACCTGGCACTCAATCTGGTTCCAACCTTTCTAGCTATATCTTTCTTTCTTCAACACCAAGTCCTGAACCCTTAATTCCAGTCAGGTAGGTACACTAAAAAAAACCTATCTTCACACTGACTTATACATTTCTATATCTTTCCTTTTCACTGTTTCCCCTTAATCTATAAACATGTGAATCTTATCTATACTTCCAAATCTAGTTCTAACATTACTTGCTCTACTCATTTAAAAAAATATTTGTTTTTGAATAAAACAAAGACATTGTTACTTTAGAAGAGAAAAAAAGTGTTATCTCTGTAGTGGCTCATACACACAGGGGCAGAAAAACACAACAATGAAAGTAAATTATTTAGCATGTTGCAAGGTGATAAGTTCTATGGAAATAAAAGAGCACACGTGGGTGAATTAAAGGTACCGTGAGAAAGGGACAGGTTGTAGTATAAAATAGAATGACCGGGATAGTCCTTATTGGCAAAATGGAATTTGAGCAGAGACCTGAAAGAATCGAAGGAATCAGCCATGCAGAAATCTAGACATGTGTTCTGAGCAAAGGGAAGAGTTAGAACAAAGCCCCTAAAGTAGAAGTGGCTAGAAAGAAGCCAGTTTAACTGGATCAGCATAAAGGAAGAAAAGGCAGAAGCAGATGAGGTCGAAGAGATTAGGGGGTGGTGGAGTAGGTGGCCAGGTCAGGTAGAGCTGTATAGGCCATTAAGAACTTGGACTTTAGCATTTACTCTCAGTGATATGGGGGACCACCACAGAGTTGGAAGTAGAAGTGTCATATAAGCCAGTAGCTCCTAGCCAGGGGTGATTTTGCTCCATGGACATTTGGCAGTAACTGCAGATACTTCTGTTTGTCACAACTTGGTTGGGGGTACTACTGTCATCTAGTAGGTAGAGGCCAGAGGCCAGGGATGCTGTTAAATACCCACAGAAGACAACAAAAAATTATCAAGTCTAAAAGGTCAATAGCGCCGAGGTTGAGAAATCCTGCTAAAACCTTACATTTAGTAGGATTACTCTAGCTGTTGAGCTGAGAATAGAGTATAGGGAATGGGCAAAACTGGGAAAACTGTTCAGGAAGCTACTGCAACAATCTAGACAAGAATGGTGGCGGCTTGGACCAGGGTGGTAGCAGTGGAGGTATTGAGAAGTGGTCTACAAACTGTATGCATGCATGCATACACACAAATGTACATTTACAGAAAGGCAGAACAACAAGGTTAACTGATGATTCCATTGGAGAAGTGAGAAAAAGAGGCTAAAGAAGGATGATGCACCATTAACTGTAATGGGAAAAGCTGTAGCGGGGGACAGATTTGGAGTTTTAGATGTGTGAGTTTGGTAGGTCTATAAGACATCTAATTGGAAATGTCGGGTAGGCAGTTAAATTTAGTAGTTTGTAGTTCCGGAAAGGTTGGGAAAGGACAACCAAGTGAGGCAGGAAGAAAACTAAAAGAGTCTGGAGGTTTGGTGATTTGTACCAAGGACAAGGGATCAACTTTGTCAAATGCTTCTGACAGGTCAAGTAAAATGAAGACTAAGAACTGACCACTGGATTTGGCAATGTTAAGTCATTGTGACCTCAATGAGATCGGTTTTGGTGTAATCATGGAGGCAAAACCTGATAGGAGTAAGTTTAAGACAAAAAGTGGGGAGGAGAATTAAAGAGCTTATAGCACAATTTTGGGACATCTTCCTATCGAGGGCAATATGGTTGCTGGCAGTAGTATAGACAAGAAACTTTTCAATTTGTTGTTTTATTGAGAGCAATTATAACATGCCAATATACTAATGAGAATGATCCATCAGTCAGTAAGAAATTGATGATGTAGAAATGAGAGAAGAAAAATGCTACAGTAATGTCCTGAACAGGCAAAAGAGGATGGGACCCAGTACTTCAGTAGGAGCAGTGGGTCTAGACAGAAGAGTATGTGGCTCGATATGACAAGGCAGAACATATAACTCTAGATGCTGGCAGAGTTGTGAGGCTAGGAGTCTGTAGGAGGTTTCTTTTGATTGTTCTTCATGAACTCTTTCCTGGACACCACAATATCAGTGATGTCTCCCTCCTAGCATTTCTATTGCATTTATTCTGTATCGCTTGTTGGTATAACACTGTAGTATTTGTTAACTTTCCAAATGTATATGTTACTCTTAACTATAAGTTCTTTAAGGGAAATGTATTAAATATTTAATCCTCAAACAATGCTACAAATAGGTACTATTATCATCTTCATTTTTAGATGGGGAAACTGAGGCATAGAGATATTAAATGACTTGCTACGGGTATACAGGTTAAGTGGAGGAGCTAGTATTTTAACTCAGGTAATCTGGCTTTAATTCTACGTTTTTATCCACTTCATGGGCACAGAATTCACAAGTACCTGTCTTCTTCTTCTTCTTCTTTTTTAATTTCACAACACAAGTGGGATCTCACTGGTTAACAAAGAAATGGCTAAACTTCTTATAAATTTAAAACCATTTTTCTGCTGAAAATGAACGTTTAAAATACAAAGATAAGCTGGGGGAAAAGAGGATGGAGACATTGTTTAATAGGTACAGAGTTTCAGTTCTGCACGCTGAAAAGATGGTAGTGATGGTAGCATGAATATACTTAATGCCACCAAAGTACATTAAAAATGGTTATGGCAAATTTTTTGTTATATGTATATTACCCAAATCAAACAAAATAAAAAGCTAAGATGCTGAGAGGAAAAATTTTAAAAAGCCAGACCAGGACTAAGAGAGTGTGGAAAACTCCACCACTACAACCAACCGACCATACAGTAACTTCAGAGTGAGGCTGGAGACCTCAAAACTATCTGCTAAGTGTCCAGCTGCTGAGAAACGGCCAACCATGTAGATATCAAATTTTATACCATCAGGGTACACTGACAATGAAGATTAAAATAAAATCAACAACTTGTGAAAAGGGAAAGAAAAGATAAAATATAATCCAAATTAATCTATAAATTAATCTATAAATAAAAATTAATCTATAAATAAAATTAAATCTATAAATAAAATTAATCTATAAATAAAAATTAAAACAAAGACAATGAAATATAAATTAAATGGGACCATCAGCGTCGTCTGACCACCTACATAGGCCATGTAGTTTCTAATTATGCAAAGCCCTGTTTTCTTTCCTTTATTGAATACAGACATAATTGAGAGAGGCTGAAGTGAAAATAAGTTGTGTTTACTATCTGACATTTTATACTGGGTATGTGTCTTCTCCACTAGAATATACATTCCATGACAAATTGGTTCTATTTACCATTTTCTCCCCAGTGCATGGTGTAGTACATCTGGTGTATGATCAAAAAATTTTATTGAGTGAATATGACCATAAATAAATGTATTCTATTAGTTCTACTACAATGCTCCATTTCTTTCCCCCTCTTAACAACACCAAACTCTTAATACAGTTCTGCCATTTCAATTCCTACAAAATTTGCTTCCCTCCCACTCTATGGCCTCACCCTGAACTCAAACTATTCCAACTTCAAGCTATTAAACAATATAGGCATTCTGACCATTCATTCAACAGATACTTATTTTATATGCCTAATTCTACAAACACTAAATGATCACAAACTTTCTCTTTAGTTGTAACTATAACTCTTCATCCTCACTTAAACCTCTAAGTCCCCCTACCTTCCAGTCTCTTACACTGCTGCCCATCTTTTTTGGCTGTTTTCCCTATAAGAGACAAAGACAGATCAGACTAGTTTGTAGAATCTGAAAAATGTACTGACCTCATTGCTGCATGCTACCATAAAGGTAGTGAAGTTAAATAGCTAAGTGAAATACCAAGCCCAGCTTAAAGTCATAATCTGAAACCTTTCCTGAGTTGACATAGGCCCCTTCCCTGCATTATGAGATCTATAATCCCCTCCCTGTTAGGTACTCTTTCATCACCATAACAACAGTCCGTAAAAAACAGGGGAGCCATTACAAGAAAGACAAAAAGAGAGAACTTCTGATGTTGCCTTTTAGGGGTCCTATCCACGTTGTAATCTTTCCTTGATAAGTCATTAACTTAATCACTAAAATATCAAGTGAAAATATAAAGCTATAATGCATTTTTTATAATAATTATTTTAAAAAATTTATTATGGTGACATTAACAAAATCCAACAAGTTTCAAGTACACAATTCAACAGTAAGTCATATTTATATATATATTGCATTGTGTGTTCACCGCCCATAGTTAGATTTCTTTCTGTCACCACATACTTACCCCTTTACTCCATCTACTTACCTCCACTGCCCCTTCCCTCTGGTAACCACTAGCTCACTGTCCATGTCCATGAGTCTCTGTTTGTTTGTGCTTTTAGATTTATATCCCACATAAGTGATATCATGTGGTTTTCAACTTTTTCTGTCTGGCTTATTTCGCTAAGCCGCCTAATTATCTTAAGATCCATCCACACTGTTGCAAATGACAGTGTTTCATCTCTTCTTATAGCTCAGTAATATTCCACTGTATTACATCTTCTTTATCCAATCATCTATTGTAGGACACTTAGGTTGTTTCTGTTTTGGCCACTGTGAATAGTGCTGCTATGAACAGTGGTGTGTATATATCTTTTAAGATAAATGTTTTCAAGTTTTTTTGGTAAATACCCACTAGAGGGATTACTAGATCATATGGTAGAGCAAGTCCTAGTTTTTTGAGAAACCTCCAAACTGTTTTTTACAGTGGCTGTACCAATTTGCAGTCCCACCAGCAGTGTATGAAAATTACTTTTTCTCCACATCCTCTCCAACACTTATTACTTGTCCTGTTGATAATAGCCATTCTAACAGGTGTGAGATGGTGTCTCACTGTGGTTTTGATTTGCATTTCTCTAATAGCTAGTGAAGTTGAGCATCTTTTCATATGTTTATGGGCCATTTGTATGTCTTCTTGGGAGAAGTGTCCGTTCAGGTCCTCTGCCTATTTTTAATGGACAGTTTTCTTTGTTGTTGTTGTCACTGAGTTGTATGAGTTCTTTGTATGTTTTGGATATTAGGCCCTTATCAGAGGCATTGATTGCAAATATATATTTCCATTTGGATGGTTGTCTCTTTGCCTTGCTGATAGTTTCTTTTGCTGTACAGAAGCTTTTTAGTTTGATATAGTCCCATTCGTTAATTTTTGCTTTTCCTTCCTTTCTTTGCCTTTGAGGTCAAATTCATAAAATCCTCTTTAAGTCCAAGATTCCTGAGTTAAGTACCTGTTTTGTTCTATGCAATTTATTGTTTCAGGTTTTATATTCAGGTCCTTATTTCATTTTGAGTTAATTTTGGAGTGTGGTGATAGACAATAGTTTAGTTTCATTCTTTCACAAGTGGCTGTCCAGTTTTCCCAGCACCAACTGCTGAAGAGGCTTTCCTTTCTCCATTGTATGTTTTTGGCTCTTTTGTCAAAAATTATTTGTCCATGTAAATGGGGGTTTACTTCTGGACTCTCAATTTTGTTTCACTAGTCTGTGTCTTTTTCTGCCAATACAATGCTGTTTTGATTACTGTTGCTTTGTAGTATAATTTTGAATTTGTTAGGTTTATTCCTAGGTATTTTATTCTTTTTGTTGCAACTGCAAAAGAAATTCTTAAAAAAATTTTTTTCCTGATTTCATTTTTAGAGTATAGAGAGGGATGTTATAGATTTTTGAACATTGATTTTATATCTGGAAACTGTACTGTATCTGCTTATTATTTCTAATAGTGTTTTGTGAAGTACTTAGGGTTTTCTATATAGAGAATCACGTCATCTGGAAATAGTGACAGTTTGACTTCTTCGTTTCCTATTTGGATGCCTTTTAAATCTTTCTCATGCATGAATGCACTCACTAGGACCTCCAATGTTATACTCCTATTTTATTAAGTGTTTTAATCATACGTGTATGCTGTATGTTGTCAAAGGCTTTTTCTGCATCTATGCATATGATAATATTCTTATTCTCTATTTTGTCAATGTGGTGTATCAATTGATTTAATTGATTTGAGTATGTTAAACCATCTCTGTGCTCTTGGGATGAAGCTCACTTGACAATAATGTATCTTTTTAATGTGTTGTTGTATTTGGTTTGCTGGTTTCTTATTTAGGATTTTTACATCTCTGCTCATGAGAGATACTGGTCTGTAGTTTTCTTTTTTTGTGTTATCTTTATCAAGTTTTGGTATCAGGGTAATACTGGCCTCATAAAATGAGTTAGGAAGTATTACCTCCTCTTCAATTTTTTGGAAGAGTTTGAGGAGAATAGGTATTAAATCTTCTTTGAATGTTTGGTAGAATTCACTGGTGAAGCCATCTGGTCCTGGACTTTTACTTTTTGGTAGGTTTTTGTTGATCGTTTCAATTTCCATACTGCTGATTGGTCTATTTAGATTTTCCAGTTCTTCCTGATTCAGTCTAAGGAGGCTCTACATTTCTAAGAACTTGTCCATTTGTTCTAGGTTATTAAATTTACTAGTGTACATGGAACATTTCTAGGTTATTATACTTTTTCATAGTATTCTTGTATGATCCTTTATTTCTGCAGTATCTGCAGTATCTTCTCTTTCATTTCTGATTTTGTTAATTTGTATCCTTTTCTTTTGAATTTAGTGAGTTTAGCCAGAGGTCTGTCTATTTTATTACACTTCTCAAAGAACCAGCTCTTTGCTTCATTTATTTTTTCTATTATCTTTTTGTTGTTTCAGTTTCATTTAATTCTGCTCTAATTTTGATTATTTCTTTCCTTCTGACTTTGGGCTTCATTTGTTCTTTTCTAGTTTTTTTTTTTTTTTTAAAAGACAAAGCATTGTTGTTTATTTAGGCTCCTTGTTTTTTGAGATAGGCCTGTAATGATATGAACTTTCCTCATATGACCACTTTTGCCACATCCCAAAAGTTTTGATATGTTGTACTATCATTATTTGTTTCTATGTATCTCTTGATCTCTTTTTATTTCTTCTCTGACCCAGTCATTCTTAAGTAGCATGTTGTTTAATCTCCATGTATTTGTGGTTCTTCCCACTTCCTTTTTATCTCTAGCTGCAAAGCATTATAATCAGAGAATATGGTTGGAATGACGACTTCAATCCTCTTGTATTTGTAGAGGCTAGTTTTGTGTCTCATTATGTGGTCAATCCTTGAGAATGTTCCATGTGCACTAGAAAAGAATGCATAAGCATCTGTTTTAGGATGACAGGCTCTCTAAATGTCAACTGTGTCCAGTTGGTCTAATGCGTCATTTAAGGATGTTATTTTCCTTATTGATTTTTTTGATGATCTGTCTACATCTGACAGTGGGGTATTTAGGTCCCCTCTATCAGAGTGTTTTGGTCTGTTTCTCCCTTTAATTGTTAGTAATTGCTATATATATTTAGAGGCTCCCTGATTGGGAGCATAGATATTAATAAGTGTTATGTCTTCTTGGTGTATGATTCAGTTTATTATGAAGTGTCCCTCAGTATCTTTTTTTACCTTTTTAATTTTGAAGTCTAACTTCATCCGATATTAATACTCCTACTCCCACTTTTCTTTGAATGTTATTTGCTTGAAATGTCATTTTATACCATTTCACTTTGAGCCTATATGTCTTTGGAACTGAGATGTGTTTCCTGGAGGCAGCATATGGTTGGGTTTTGTTTTCTGATCTAATCTGCAACCCGTGCCTTTTTATTGGTGAGTTCAGTACATTTACATTTAGAGAGATTATTGAAACATGCAGTTTTCCTATAGCCATTTTATCTTTTGCTTTCTAGTAGCGTGGTGTTTCCATTGCTTCCTTGTCCTTGTGTTTGTTATTTTAATTGGTTGGGTTTTGTGGATTTACCCTTGGTCTTTTATGTTATATACTTCAGTTCTGGATCTTTGGCATGTGGTTACTATTGAAAATATGTAAAGAATAGTGTGTGTGTGTGTGTGTGTGTGTGTATTAGTCCATTTTCTTCTGCATGTGTCTTATCCCCATTCTCCTTTGTGAATATGGATCTTTGATCTCTCCCCTTTTCTGTTATTGTTGTCTCAAATTGTCCCTCTGTATGCTGAGCATTTATTTCTATCTTGCAATAGCAATTCTCTCCTTATTGTTTATAATACCCTGTTCTTAATAAGGGTTGTACTACTCTGCTTCTGTCTGCTACTAGCCTTATTCATAGTTATGTATTTTTTTTTTCAGGTGGGCTGATCTCTTTCAGTATTTCCTATAATGCAAGCCTCAGTGCAGAATTCCTTCGACTTTTTTTTTATGTCTGTAAAGGTCTTTATTTCTCCTTCATATGAAGGAGAGCTTTGCTGGATACTTTATTCTTGGCTGGTAATTCCTTTCATTTGAAAGTTTGAATATTTGATTCCATACCTTGTTTGTAAGGTTTATGCTGAGAAGTCCGAAGACAGTGTAATGGGTTTTCCTTTATAGGTTACCATCTTATTTTCCCTGGCTGCCTTGAAAATTCTTTGTCAATAATTTTTGATAATTTTAATATAACGTGTCTTGGAGAAGACCTTTTTGGGTTGAGATAATTGGGTGTTCTGTTGGCTGCTTGGATTTGAAGCTCCAGTTAATTCCTTAGATTTGGGAAAATCTCATCAACTATTTATCTGAATGTGCTCTATGATCTCATCCCTTTTCTTCTGGAATACCCGTTATTCCCATGTTGCCTTTCCTGATGATGTCAGCTAGTTCTTGTATTTGTCTTTCGTTATTTTTCATTCTTCGGTCTCTCTCTTCTTCCTTCTGAATTCTTTCTAGATTTCTGTATTCAATATTACTGATCTTTTCCTTCATTTGGTAATTTTTTCTTTACCCTTTTATATATTCCTAAGCTTGCTATTTCGCTCTTCATCTCCTTTAGTGTGTTTTTCATCTCCAGAAGTTCTATTTGGTTCTTTTTTAGGGTTTCAATCTCCTTGCTAAAAAATTCATTCTGCTTGTCTAATTTTTTCTCAACTTCTGGAATTGCTGATCTGGGTCCTTCGGATCTCATTGAGTTTTTTCAGAAGTACAATCCTGTAATTCTGTCATTTAAGTTGCATATTTCTATGTCTTTAAGCTTATTTTCTGGATATTTCTTTCTTTCTTTTTGAGCTGCCTAGTCACCTTGGTTGTTCAAGGTGTTGAAAGACTATTTTTCTCCTCCTGGACAATAATGGGAGTGTATTTTGCCTTTTTTTTTGTTTGTTTGTTTTTCCCCCCAAAAAGATTATTTAGAGGTCTCTCCTCAGCTTGTTGCTATGGTGTTTTTCTTTTGATTTCCAGTAGGTGGTGTCCAAGCCTCTTTGATCCCTGCTTTGTGATATTTTTCTCATAAATATTCATCACAATCGCTACCTTCAGTCTCAGTTCCTGTCAATGTTAGCCACAATTTTAGTAGTGTTTGCTCAAATTCCCTTGGGGCTCCACGGTGTTTGGTCTTGGAAGATGTGGGGCAGAGGGCGCACTGTGGGTTGGTGGGTGGGGGTTTCTGCCAGTGTCCATGTCTCAGCCTCGTGCTTAGCAACCACAGCTGCTAAGACTCAGCTGTTGCCCCTCTAGCAGTTAGTCCTCTCTCAGCTTTCTGCCCTGACTCCTGGGCTCCACTGCAGAGAGCTCACAGATTTTTCAGGCAGTACTGCTCTGGAACTGGCCGCAATTTCTGCCCCTCCCCCTCCTCCTGCAGGGAGCTCTGGCTCCAAGATGCATCTTCTTTGTTCCTCTCAGTCTATCCCCTAGCTCTCCCAGTTCTGACCTCAGGTAGCTTTTATGAGCAGATTACTCACTCAGACATGCTTATGTGCAGGTTAGGTTTTATTTGTTGAGTTTTAGATGTTCAGCTTATCGTTATTTCAAGGGGAGAGATCTGGGGACATCTCTCATCCGCCATGCTTCTGATGTCATTCCTCTGCAATGCTCTTAATGACTACAAGTTAGTATTATTTGCCAGTAAACTAAGTTCCTTCTACTCCTGTGACCTTTGCATGATGTCATCAATTGCTTTATGTTTGAGTTTTACAGTTTTTGTTTGTTTCCTCATTTGTTACCTTAGTTCAATTGGCAAGTATTTCTGCCTCTATGTGTTATGTTAATGTCTCACAAAATTCTTTCTTATTTGTTAAATTATAATAATAAAGCTCATTAAGGTAATGTCTAAATTATGTTTTTAATTAGAAAAAGGGCTAAAGGGAAATAAACTAAATGTTTACAGAAAGTAGCTCTGGGTTACAACATTCGATGTAATTTTTTCTTTACCCTTTTATATATTTTCCAAGTTCTCTACATAATAATGACCTCAAAAATAGTTTAAAATATACAACTGTATTTGTTCTTTATCGGTAAATATTTTTTCCATTTCTTTGTTTGAAAAGTTAATATTCCTTTATATTTAAACTTCTGGTGAACAATTTTATTTTGTTTCATGCATATCATTTTAATTAGCTTTAGGTCTTCCTATCATATTAAACAGTATCACATATAGTATAATGGTGAATAAAAATTTTTTAAAATAATAATTTTTAAAAATGATTCATTTTTGTGATCCAATAAAAGTTATGTCCATAACTAAAAAATTAAGTTTCACTATTCCCATTATGTTGAGTAGAATGCTAAAGTATCAAAACAGAATTATGTAAGGTCTTACATGTCAAGAAATCCAGACTTCATTGAGTGAACAAGCCAATTAAAGGCTCTTTATGAGCACAGAAGTGAGCAGATCAAAAAAGATTATAGGAAGAATACAGGAAGATTATTTTAGTGTTTTTTTGGCCTAAAGATACAGAACCTTAACTTGGATAATGATTTGATTGGTTTATAAGTATTTATTAAACTCCTACTATATGACAAGCAATATACTCAGCACTGAGGAAATAAAGATGAGTATGAGTCCTGTATTATCTGGTCCTGTTACCTCTTTGACCTCATTACTTACTATTTTTCTGCCTTGAGGACTCAGTCTAGCCACAGTGGCCTCCTTGCCATTTGTTCCCAGGCATGTTCTCATCTCAGGCCATTTGAACAGGCTGTTTCTGTTCCCAGAATCCTCTTCCTCCAAAGAAATGCATGGCTAACCTTCAAGATTTGGTTTAAATGTCACCTTTCCAAAAAGGCCTATTCTGACCACCCTATTTCAAAATGTAATCAGCTCTATTCCACTTCCCCCCAATTACTCACCACCTAATACATTATGTAATTTATACATTTATTATATTTTTTGTTTGCTTTTCCCCACAAAAATGTAAACTACAGAGGGACAGAGGTTTTTGCCTGTTTTATTCATGGATATATCCCAAGCACCTAAAAAAGTGGTATATATGAGCACTGTGCTCATATACTGTTCAATACGGGAATTGTAAGAATTCATAATCTTCTCAGGAAAAGATAATTTATTAACAGTGTGATACAGTCACTGAAATAGAAATCTATACAATGTGCCATGAGAACCCAAAAGAGGAGGAAGCTGGAAAGGTTCAAGGAAAGCTGCTACTGGGAGGTCATGACTGAGTGAAATGAGAAGGGCAGGAATATGCCATAAAAATAAAAGGTACTGTTAGTTGAGAGAACAGCAGGATACCCTATAATTGCATTGAAAAAATTTGTCTTAATCACCTTTATGATACTAGAGAGCTGTCTGTTGATATTAACTGTCAATACTGTTTGTTGAACTGAACTATGCTAGAGAGGAAAAACTAGGTATGGTGTTATGTAAGTAGAGGAAGGTCTGAGAAGAAGCAACCAGAGAAACAAAGAATCAGGACAGCATTATGTCAAGGAAATCTGGGGTAACTCATATCAATGGTGTCAAATGTTCAGAGGTCAAAAAGGATCAGTCTGGAAAAAAGGCCTTTGGGGTTGGTACACTATCAGGGAACAGATTTAGTAGGGTAATATAGGCAGAATGCACAGTCCAATAAATTAAAGAGTCAGTGTGTTAAACAAAAGTAGAGATAGTGGGCAGAATGTTTTTCTGAAAAGCTTACAAAGTACTTTCAAATATGTTATCATCTCATCTTACAATGAGAACGCTAAGACTCAAAAAAGTTAATTTGTCCAAGGCCATGCAGCCAGCAAGGGTTTGAAGTAAGATATAAATCCAGGTTTTCTGACTAATTTTCATACTACTTCTATTCTCAGAATGGGTAGTGAATCCACCATAATATCCCACCAATATCCTGGCATGATTTAGGAGGAAGTAAGAGCAGGCCTGAAAAAAATTTCAAGTATAAATTTATTGTTAGGAAAAGAAACTGGGTATTTCCAAAAGGATTTGAGGCAATAAGTACAGACTACACAGAATTTCAGTAGCAGAAGATATTGAACACCTACAGAACTTACAGTTTAATTCAGTTTGCCTGTGGAAATAAGTAAGCTATACTTTATTTTTTAAGTCAGAGCTTCCCAACTGGTATGCAGGAAAGGGTTACAGGTAAGTAGCAATATCTGATCTCTTTAGACCTTAGGGTTGTTTGTCTATAGGTCTCAATTCTCTTTTATTTACCACAATGTGCCATACAATTATTATGGATGTCTGAGAGCCACTGTATGAATATGGCTGGAAGTATTATCTTGGGTTACTTCTAAGCAAATCATTAATTTAAAAAAAATGTTAGTGCAGGCACTTAAACCTTAAGATATTATTTACATTATTCACATATTCAGGGAGATAAAACTATGGAGTTCTCTATTATAATTCAACACCTCAAAACAAGGCCAAATGATGAATGCTGCCAATTCCTCATTTGTTTCCTCATTTTCGAATATACTAAATGTATTTAAATAGTTGAAATGGATTTACCAAAGACATATTAAACTGGGTACGCTTTGGCTCTTAAACTGTATTTTTTATCGAAATTAAGATAAACAGTAAATATTATGATCACTATTATAAAGGTATAAAAACAAAACTAATATAAAAACATACCTGTGGGGCATATCCAGGAGGCACGTAAATAGGAGGCACAGAACCATTTGGAGACATCATTGGAACCTGAGCAGGACCTGAATGGGCCACAGAAATGACGTATTAATCCAGGATTACTTAGTAAGCTAAGGTTGCAAACAATTTAATTTACACTTGAATACTCATCTAAACACTCAAACTAATAGGGACTGTATTACTATGAAAAAAAAAATTAGATGATTCATCTGTTATAAAACATAAAAGTTTATTTTACAAAGTGCACTGATTACTCTTTACCTGCAACTGTGTTTCTCAAACCTGTCTGGTGATCATAATAATCACCTGGGGAGCTTTTTAAAATACACAGATTTCCAGGCTCTCCTGAAGATCCTTATTTAGTATGCTTATAGTAAGTGGGGGTCTTGAATCAGTATATTTACTTTACAAATATCCCAGGTGGTTCTTATTATTGTGCAGGGTTAGAAACTGACCTAGAGAAAAATAAAATCAAACTTTGGATATAAAATCAATGAAAGATACGAAAAGTAAATTTTTGAAAAGCAACAGTAAAAATCAGAAAAAGTCAAGAGGGAAAAGCAATATAGAAGAATATAGTTAGAAATTTGAAACTTGCTTTGTTAGGATTAAATGCTTCCTTATGTAATGTGTAAGTCATGTCTGTGGGAGCCTGAAAACAAAGTTAAGAGGAATACCATACATGTATATTTAGGCACAGAAAATTTTTTTGTTTCTTATACTGAAAAGTTCTTAAAAAAAAAAAAAAAGAAAATTCAGCTTTTTATTCTACATTTCCCTTCATTTTATAGTGTTACCCTTTCTGAACAACTTCTCTAAATATTCTCTTGTTTACTTTCTTAACCTTTCTGAGATAAAACAGGTACTTTTGGAAGATTTTTTTTTTCTTTCTAGGAAGTGAAATCTTACTTGCTTTATGTAACTTAAAAAGAAAAATCTCACCTTCAGATTTTTTTTTTTAACTTTAGACTGTACTGTCTCTGGAATTAGTTTTCAATAACTTGAAACGAAACCTCAGAACCTTACTCATTTCTAATGAAATAAAGTTACCCAACAGTCTGATGAAGAATGTAATGGGGAAAAGAGTTCCTTTTATATGTAGACTTCAACCTGCAGGACATATAGGGATCTCAGTTATAAAAGAAATGAAGAAGGAAAAGCTTAATCATAGGACAGAAAAGAAACAAATTTCACTGGTAACATTACACGTATTTCAGAAAAACAGAATAAAGAGCAGGGAAGTTACTGGAAAATTCAGATTAAAGCCACTCTCTTTGTAGGGAAGGGGAAGGGATGACAACCAAACAACAAAGTGGTGGTGATGGGTAGGGAAAGGGATGTTGAGAGGTAGGGAAGGAAAGAGAAAAGAGAATGTAGGAAAAAGGGCCCACAAGGGGAATACTAAACAGTGTTAAGGGGGGAAAGAGTAGAGGAAATAAGAAGGGAAGGGTAAAGGGTAAAGGCAAGAGGGGTGAGAAGAAGGGTCAAAGAAGGAGAGGTAATAAATAGTAGAGGGTAAGGAAGAAGAGTGTGAAGAGGGCTGGAAGGGAGAGAAGGGGAGGGGAAAGAATGGGTGGGAGAATGGGAAGAGAAGGAGCAGGGAAGGAAGGAAGTAGGGAAAAAATTCAAGTGGTTAAGAGGAAGGAGTGAACGTGTATGTGGGCAGCGGGGCACAGACAACCAAATTACGCTATGTAATATATTATTGTAAAAATAACTTCTCAACAAAATACTCTTCCCATCCAAAATAAGCCCACCAAATACATGAAATTGTTCAGATTATCTTACAACAGGTAATTATATATCTAGCTAATAGTGACTTACTGTGTGCAAGGCCCTTTATGCATTTTTTTTCTCCTCTTACTCATTCTATTAGGAAAATATTATTATTACTCCCATTTTCCTGATGTGAAAATTGAGGCAGAAAGGTTAAGCTTACCTAAAACCAGGCAATTTCATTTCTAAGTATATATCTGTACTATATGCTACTACATATTTAGTAAACATTGAAATACTATGCATTATTGGCAACTGATGTAATTTGAGACTTAAGAATGCTCTGATGCTTCTATGGAAAATTAAGGCCTCATTATCTTTACAGTCTTGAAAAATAAAGAAAAAGAAATAACAAAAATTCCTTAAAGACAACATGCCAAACAATTTACTAAATAAAACTTGTGAAGTGCTTTATATATCTTTAGGCAATAAAGGTTTCATCCAAAACTCACTTCCATATGCTGGACTCAAAAAAAATGAGAACAGTTTGATACTAATGCTGGCTTACTTCGATTAGCTAATTTACATAAAAATATAGTAAATTAGTTTTCTGAATCCTAATATGTGAAATTTAGCTGAGAATCAAAAAGAAAATTCCTTGAAAATCTTGTTGTAATCTTAATAAAGAAGTTTAACATTTATAGAGCTTCTACTATATGTGCCAGTGACTATAGTTCATCAAGGCATCAGTATGTTTTGTTTTTTTTTTTTGCTTTATAGCCATTAGAATAAAAAAGTTACTGCTGATTACATTTAAACTTGTAAAATGACATAATTGTTTTGGTTTGCCCTTCTTTTACCAAAAATATGAATAAATAAATACCGTATAGTTATAATTCAAACCATTTTATACCTTGAAAGCTGCCAAATAGTTTATAATTTAGTAGCACAAAATTCTGCTTTATCCTTTAATTATATTTAAGTGTGATACTGAAAACAGAAAACGAACCCAACCTAAAATAAACCAGCAGTAAATGCATTTTAGTTTCAGTCCAAGAATAATGATTAACTTATTTCCTTAGGAAGTAATCATTTCACTGCACTAAGTAAATTTTCTTATCCTGAGGCAGAAATGGTACATGGTTAGATTTTTAAAAAAAGACAATTCATGAATACCATATTTAATATCTAAAATATTGGTGTGAAGTAATATTCAATACAAAACACATAAAACTACCATTGTATCAACACAGTAAATACAAGTATTGATGTTTGGAACTATAATATTTATAGTACTATTTCTGTTGCTATTCTTGTCTATAGTAGCAAAACTCTAAAACTTTACATACTTAATGCTGCAAATGACTACCTCCTTAGTCTCAACAATACTTTTAATTTAAGAAGTACTAAAAGATTAACTACAACCCTTAATTAAAAACAATGAAGATTTTGTTCCAGCCAAGAAGCTAAACCCGTTATAGATTGTATCATTATATGCACATCTGCACAAGAATAGCTATATCTGAACAATTGTAGATACACCTAGCAACTTAAGTCTACATGATTTGAGCAAAATCTGCCCAGAGTCACAGAGCTATTCTTTATTTTTTAATGGCATATTTCCGATTCCAAAATATTGCAGAAGAGGAAACAACTCTCTTCAATTGTCTTAAGAAATTGAGAAGCCCCTCACCTCAATTCTTGAAAAGTGTCATCAATGACTTAATAAAGATGATATTCCATCTAGTATAAATTACATTCTATTTTTTATTAGCATACATTAACATTTAAGAGTTTTTAAAAAACAAAACTACAAATTTTTCTGAGTTTAAATTCTGAAAATGCAACGGGCTGTTGGCATGCTACACGTTCTCTGTATAAGCAAGCTTTCACAATGGCTTCCCAATTATCTGATGCCAATTTTCAGATTTTAGTTGTAAAAATAAAAAACCTAGTAAAATAAAAATTCTGGAAAGAAACAGTTTGTGGAATATAAAATCAGTTCAACTCTAGAGTTTGATCTTTTTATAACTACATGGCAACAATTTAAAATATTTTTATAGCGATAGATTTGGCATCTATTGAAAACACACGCACGCACACACACAGCATGACTTTAGCTTAATACAATGCCTTCTGTGTTTAAAATAAAAGTAGAATGTTCAAAAACAGCAATCTTACCACTCATTTTGTTTTTACAGTGGCAGCAGAGAACAAGAAAATCCAACAAGGAAACAGCGTAGTACACGTTAACAGCTTTAATTGGAGAACGGCTGGGTATTTTTTTTTTTTTTTGCAAAGCTGTGAGAGGAAAAGATCCTTTGACCGAGTCACATGATGCCCATCACGTGACCTGCAGTGACCCGCGGAAAGGGAAGAGGAGAAAAAGCAAATGTCCTGCTGACAGCGTTTGAATATAGTAAATGATTAAAGGATTTTCACTGCCACTGCCTTGAATCTCACCATCTTTCAGACTTCCTTAAGAATCAACTCAAAGCTCATCAAAATATGCATACAAAAGTATATATGCGATGTAAAACAATTCTCTTTGTTTACACTTTCCTCTAATAACATCACAGGCACAATCTTCCAATTCAAATTTTATTATCCAGCCTGCTACTTTTCATTTAGAAAAGTTTAGGATACATATAACATTAATTTGGAAGATTTGCTCTGACACATCCTTGTGTAATTTGATCCACTCTCCATACTCAACCCTTAAGGAATGCTCACAAAGAACTGACTAAAAATATAAGCTTGATTCAACGTGTTCCTCAAATGTGGGGTTTATATGTTAGGCTGGCACTTAACCTCTCAAGCCAATAAAGGCTGCCACTTTTACTGTTGGTTTTACTTTTTCTGGATTTGTTTTTTTTTTTTTTTGGCGGGAGGGAGGTGGGTATCTATCTATCTATCTATCTTTTTAACGATTTAACTTGGACATTAATATAGATACTTGGTAGATGGCATTCTTACCCATGGAGACCAGGAATGACATCAAAGATTACAAGAGAGAGGAAGACTGTAAAGTTTTGAAGGTCTTTTCATTATTTTATTGTGCTATGTAAGTTAAGGAAATTTATTAATAGTTAACACAAATATACAGGTAATGATAATGACTGTGATTTGTAACAAGTTACACAATGGAAAGAAAATGGATTTTGGTATCAAAATAATATAGGGAGGAGGCGAGAGAATTAAAATGTTAATCAAGCCACAATCAGAGACTGCACTATGCTGATCAGCCCTGCAGCCAGGCCAAGAGGACACCTTCAGAACAAAGGAATATTTCTGCTGGGATGCTAACAACTCATTCCCCACCCCTGAGAAGGAGAAACAGAACCAAACCAACAGTCATTCCCTATAGCTAAAACCGTGGGGAACCTATGGATTAAAGCTGGGAATTGCCAGCAGGCTTTTTGCTCTACATATTCTTACCTTTTCAGGCTACAAATTCTTCTTCCTCACTGTATGTCCATATCAAAGGAAATGGGTTAACAAAGTCTTTTAAACTATAACTCACAGGAACTAAAGAACGATATATAAACTGAATTCCCTGAACTCTCACTGTCTCTCCCAGTTACTTTTCTGTCTCTCTCACTGTCCTTGTCTCTACTGTCCCTGTCCCTCTGAGTCCCGCTCAGTGCCTTTACTCAGTCTCTCACTTTCCCTTTCAGTGCCTTTACTGTCTCTGTCTCTCTGTCTCTGAGAGGAGACAACACTCTGTCTGTGGAGTGTTGCCCCTTTTGTGATAAACTTTCTTTTTGACTCTAACTTTGGAGCGTGCTGAATTCCTTCCACACACTCTGCCAAAGGACCCTCTTCTCTCGGTGCAGAGTTCAGTCTCCCCGCCACCCCCTACTCGGGGAAATTTGTCCTGTCCTGCAACAAAAAGATGTAAGTTTTAATAACAGCTTCGATATTTATTAGCAAGGCAATTTATTGCTCTTTGAATCTGTTTTCCTTCTGTAAAAGGTTAAAATAATCAACTTTGTAGAATTGTTGTAAGAATCAAAATAGATAAATTTAAAGTACCAATTATACTGGTTGGCACCATTCAATAAATGATAGTTAATATTGTAAGTATGTTCACTATGTTTTTAAAAATAAAAATTATATAGTGCACGCTATGTGCCAGGGACCATCTGGAGTGTTTTACATGAGTTAACTCACTTAATCCTCACAATAACTGAAGTAGGCCTCATCAGTTAAAGAATCTGAAGGAGAATGCAGTTAAGTAATTTGCCAAGGGCACACAATGAGGCAAAGCCAGAATTATCTAACAATAAGGCTATATTTAAAAAAAAAAAAAGTAAACCATGTTAAAGAGCCAGTCTCCCAAAAAAGTGGAAAAGAACTGACAAGGGGTAACTTGATTTCAATAAATACATGGCAGATACCCCAAAGGAGATAAAACACTAAAAGATCGTTCTCACATGTGGGGACGGGTTAACTGTTAACTTCTGAGTTCCTACTACAAGGCAAGGCTGGCCTGAAGAGCAAGACTCAACAATAACAGAATGTTAACAGAATCTGCTGGTAACTGTTGGACTCAGCCTCTCTGTAACTCCTATGCCTCTGATCTTCAATCTCTAAACAAAGCAAGCCCTTGCAGCCCACGTCCTCATTTTGGATCATATTCTCACATAGCCATGTTTCCATTTCTTGACTCTTTAACTGATGATCTTCTCAATTCTTTCCATTGTGCTCACTAAAACTTTCCCCTCTATTATAAATTCCCTTATGTCCATCTAAACCTTTTCACAGAACATCTGTTCATGTGTTTCCCTTTAAATGAAACCTGGCTCTCCTCTAGGAGAGTTTCTAGCAGCCCCTGGGAGCAGAGGCTTTCCATTGTCTCCTGAGGCAGTCTCTTGATACCCTAAGGCTGCTTCCCATTGCCACTGTTGTTACCGTTTCATGCTAAAGTTTCTTTTTTGAGATCATATCATATGAGTATGCCACCCTCTACCCCTTTCTCACTGCTGTCACGCTCAGTCCTCATTTACCGAGAACTTTGGCGTCATGTTCACAGTTCCTTTT